>NW_019173049.1:0-197843 GCF_001831195.1 Colletotrichum orchidophilum
CGATGTGGCGCCAATGTCCGTATGGCCTGATCGTTGACTCCGCACCCACCGCAGCTTGCTTGGAGGGGTATTCTCACTACCAAGAACCCCTGCGCTGCCGCATCTTGCTTGTCAAGACGTCGTCCCTCACCGCACGCTACCCAGCCTGGCCGGACTCTCACGAGCATGCCGCCTACATGTCGCCTGGGAGCCTTTGTTTTGACACGTTTCCCGCCCCGGGGGCGCCCCCCCCGCGGAGCGCCGCCGAGCGCAGCGAGGACGAGAGAGACGGAAGGAGGACTGGGTGGTGTGGTTTGTTTGCGTCCCGCGGCGCCGCGCCGTCGGACTTTTTCGCTTGCTCCTCCGCCCGGCGGGCGGCGGCGGGGGTGGCTGGGGGGGTTGGGGGGGGGGGGGGGGGGGGGGGGCCACTGCCATGTCTCTGCACGATGAGATGCTGCAGCACGCCAGATGCAGCAGCTGCCCGAACCCGAATCCGACGGGCTGCATCCTAGGTACTACCCCTGCGACGCTGTGCTTCTCGTCCGTCAGGGGGAAGGGGAAGGGTAGGTATGCAAGCTGCCTGACAAATTGCTCCGATACTACGCGACTACCCATCATTGTCCTGCACTCCTGCATGCTGTAGCTTGCCAACCGACAGCGGAGATTTACCATCTTCAGTGGAACACTGACATCCCGCACGAGCAGTAGCAGCAGCAGCAGCAGCGGCACCGCCGCCGCCGCCGCCGCCAAACCTCTCCTGGGAGGGGTTCCTGTACGACGACGACGATGACGGCGACGACCCCGAAGACCCCCTCCCCCTCCCCCCCCCCCCTGCTGTGTCCCGAGAATATGGTCAAGATCGACGGGTTGACAGGGTCGCACAGGCTCCGAATGCCGACGCTCAGGCCAGCCTGACTGGGCTGTCTGGATGCATTACTACCCTACCAAGCTCTGGCCCTGGATTTCAGCTGTACCATCAGCTGACCTCGCCTCATGTCGTCTCTCTCCCAAGGTTGCACCGGAACGGCCGTTCGGACAAGTTCTGGGGCATTGCCAGGGTTGGGGGGAGGGTTCTCAATTCGAGCCAAGGACCTCTGCTGCTGCTTAATCAAACACACTTGCGCCCGTAGCACCGAGATAGCAGTCTCACTCTTTGAGATGAGTGTCTTTTTCCCTCGCTCTCTCTCTCACTCTTTCTCTTTTGCGCAGCAGTAGCACCGCGTTCCTGATTCAATTTGCTGTTCCTGTCTTTCATTGCCATGCAGTCGCCTTCGGCCCGTCTCTCTCTCTCTTTCTCTTTCATCGCCAATCAAGCGAGCCCCGTCTAGTCAAACCATATGGAAATAGTTACACGGCGTCTTCGTGGCCGCTGCCTCTCCCGACCAACCACGAGTCCACGACCGTTTCGAAACAAACCAGACGGAGAATTCTCTCCCGTGCATTGCACTTCCTGTCATGTCACGTCGTCCTGCTGCTAGTCACTCGTTCGGGGGGGTAGGGGCCTGCGTTGAACCACCGAATCCGGCTCTTTTTTTTCTTTCTGCCTATCAAGCATCGGCTATTCACCCTGCTTTCTCTCTCTCTCCCCTTCGCTCGCCCCCCTCCCCTGGTCCCCCCTGCCTCTGATCGTAAATCCCTGTCCATTCCATCATTTCAGTCGGTCGTTGCCTTTTGACCCGTTAAGGGGGCCCTTAGATTCCAGAGGACTAGGCATTCTGTACGGCGCCCCTGCTTTCCCACCAATCCCATTTCGTGATCTCGTCGTCCGTCCCGATTCGCGCGGGACGTACTCCCGATGACGGAAGCTTGCCTGCAAAACGGGAGATGTCGACGACGGGATACACTAGACAAAGACTCTTGTTACGCGCATCCCTATCCTAATCTGGCCAGAACATCCACACTTTCCAAACCCTGACGGCCTGAACCGCGCCGTTTGCTTCCTTCCCCATCCCTAACTTTCCCCCCCGCGGCCGCTCCGGCTCTCAACTCGCGTCCCGGATCGTCCAGTCACGATCAGGCGGAAAGAACAAAAAAGGTCCTGCCTAGCCCTGCACCATGAACGGAGCCTAGCTCCTCTGAGGTCCGACGTTATCCTTGGCGGGGGAGGAAAGGAAAAAGAGCGCTTGTGGCCTTGCAAAGAGAGCGACGCCAAGCATACCTATCTCGCTCTGGCCGTGCCTTGATCTTGAACTTTGAACAACCCCCCCCTCCCCTTTTTGGACATGTCTCTTCATTCTCTTGGACACATGCCGCCTCGGGGTGGGGAAGTCTTGTAGCCCGAACGGTGATCAGCAAGGTCACCTACCGAGACGAGATAGGGAACGAGAGCTCACTTCAGCTGGGCTTTCGTCAATGATTACAGCCAGAATACAACGCTGCTAGAGATTACACGCAAGATAGTGATCCTACTAGATCTGTGGGGAGTGGGGGGCCGGGGGGCCGGGGGCCGGGGAGGAAGCAAATCAGATATCACCAACAGTATCCGTAGCAAGCAGCAGTACTGCATGCTGTACAGTATGTCTTCTTCCAAGTTTTTTTTTTTTGTTCTTCCATGGGCAAAACTGGGCTGCTTTCGGTCTAGATTGGGGATGCAAGACGCAGCTGAAGGTATAATTTGAGTCGTCTTGATTCCCCAACAACCTGTCAAGTCCGTCATGCAGGGGAGATGTGATAGAAACATTGCGGTCGCACGTATTCGTACATGGCTCTCGGAACTTAGCCTATCTTTTCGTAACGAACCGTAGACTGCCATGGACGTAGGTAGTAGTGACAAGAACCTCCCCAGCTGTGAAAAGATGGTTTTGATTTCTCTTCATATTCTTCTCTCTTCACAATGGTGGTGACAATTCATCATATCAAAATAAAACGTGCGTGTAAAAAATAAAAAAGTGATCTTCAATCCTCGCAACAAGTACGTTGTGGTTATCCAGTACAGAGTAATAGGCCGCCGCCTCCCAAATTCCGTTGCCCCCGAAATTTTCGCCGTTTGAACCCTGCGAACATCACCGCGGGTAGTTACAAAGACAGTTGGCCTCCATTCCCCACCTCCTCCCAGTTTCGCGCCAAGACCAACACTCCCTCCCTCCCTTTGGTATCCGCCTTTTCCTTTTCCCCCACTCCCGCCGTTTTTAGGCTCATACTAGTTCGTTTTTGATGACTTTCAATCGTTAAGAATATATGTAAATCTTTTGAGTTTTTTGTGTGAGTAGGTGAAGTGTGTGTGTGTGTTTGTGTGTGAGTGTGTGTGTGGGTGATATTTCTCCGCGGCAATCGTAAAAAATGCATGTAACGTCGTTGCGTAGGGGAGGATGTTGATGAATCTCCGATAGGTTGGTTTTTCTGATAAGCAAAAGCATCCTCTCCCAGAAATCCAAAAGGAAAATAAAATCCATACAGCAGGATGACAAGTAACAGGTGGACAAAATACCCAAACGGTTTGCCAGAATGTACGCCCAAAAAAGGTTTTTCGTGCAACAGAATTATTACAGGTTGGAAAAAAAAAAAAAGAATGATTTGTGTTTGTTGCAGCATGTTGCAAGGATGCGCAACATGCAGCGTGGCGTGCGCGGGCGTTGGGACTGTGTGTCTTGGACAAGACAGAGACAGACGAGGCAGCCTATCGCCATGGGAATTTTCCCGAATGGGCGGCGGGTTCCGCCCCTCTTTCTCGGCCGGAACGGCTTCCCCCCTCCCCTCCCCCAAGAAACGTCGACATACCGACCCCCGGTTCGGTGATGCCCTGTGTGTCTCACTCTAGCAGCAAGCAGCAGAACAAGCCAAGTGCGAAACGTCTTGCTCAGTTCTTGTTGCTGCCACTACTGCTGGGGCTTGAGCTGGTGCCCGTCTTGACCCGCTTGCGGCTCTTGCTCTGCAGGCACATCTCGTCGTAGAGCTTGGCCGCCTTCTCGTTGTACGGCGTCCTGCTGCTCTTGCCCTGCTTGTGGAGGAGGAGATGGGAGACAAAGTTGTCGCGGCGCTCCTTGAACACGTGGTTGCAATTTGTTGCGGGGCACGTGTAGAGCTCAACCTCCTTCTCGTGGGTACTAGAGAACGTATTGTTAGATAAAGTTGTGTATAGTAAGTTGGGGAAGTGACGGGTAAACCTACGCCTTGAAGTGTCGCTTGAGATGTTCCTTTCTCTTGAACGTCTTGGTGCAGTCGGGATATGTGCACCGCTCCCGTCTGGGCGCTACATGGCGGACCTTCATTGAGCCGCACTCGAGGACGGAGCCGTCCTGGTTGACCTGGATCGACCTCAGTTGCCGCAGGGCCTCCATGTCATTCTGGTTCTTCTGGAGGGCGAGGGTCTTGCGCTGGACCTCGGCGAAGAGCTTGCGCCTGGGGTCTTGACGGTGGTAGGCGGCTGCCGAAGAGGGGGAGCGGAGGGGGGCAGGGGAGTTTGTGGTCTCGCGCTTGACGGCGCCGTGCATGGCCTGAAGGGGCGAGGTTGAGGGCGTGGCCTCGTTGCCGAACATCATGATGGGGCTCTCGCTGCTACAGGACCAGATATGGGCGTTGCTGGGCGTGGAGCTCGGGAGGCCACGGTGAGGAGTCGGCATCACAAAGGGCGACGAGCTCAGCTCGGGGTGGAGCGAGTACTGCTCTGTGTGGTGGTGTTGGTGGTGCTGATGCTGATGCTGGTGCTGATGAGGCGAGGACATGCCAGGCATACAGTGGGAGTTGAGGGTGACGTGAAGCATTGTGTTGTAGTCGAGATGCTCCATGCCGTACCCGGCACTCTGCCTCCTTGAGGGAGTAACATGTGTTGAGGCATACTGCATGGGCATCTGGATCTTCACCTCCTCGGGCTTGGGAAAGTAGCCCTTGGGATCTTGTGATGGGGCATGGTCGAAGGAGAAGGAGCTATGAGAGGAGAAGGAAGGGTCAAAGTCAATGCTGGACTGGCTGTGATCGTGAGGTGTTGAGCGGTCAGAGCGAGGAGTGAAGGGACCGTTGGGGTCGTAGACGGAGGAGGCGGCAGAGAAGCTTGGTGTTGTAGTCCCGCAGCTCATGGAACCGTCAAAGCTAAAGCTGGTCTCGGGGGCAAAGGAGTCCATGATTCCTTCCATGGAGTGGTCCTGCTCCTGTTGCCAGAGGTGCGAGTGCGACATCATTGTGTGAGTGTGTTGTTGATTGTTGTTGCTTACTCGCTGTTGTTCGAGAGAGGGTGTGAGTTCGATTCTCAAGAGGGAGCGAGTTGTCCGGTTAAAAGTAAGATGAAGAATGATGGGATAATGGAAACGTTCCACAGGTGAGCAGTCGAGGCAGTATTATATCGTGGGACGGAGGGGGACGGAGATGAAGATGACGCCCCTAAAGAGTGATGGACAGGTATATCCTCACCTCTGGGGAAATAGTGTCATCAATACACCAGCCGGGAGAGACAGAGAGCCCCAGATAGGAATGTATCGAGGTCTGAGTACGTGATAGTGGAGGTGGAGTGGAGCGTGGGAGGGAGAGTTGGAAAAGCCAGCCGGGGGGTGTAGATGTGGGAAGAATGGGCGTGGAGGAGGAGGAGGTGGTGGAGGTGGTGGTGGTGGGCAACAAGGCTCTAATCTCCTTCGCGGGATCCACCGATCTATGGACGAGTAGAGATGGTGAGGGTCTAGAGCAGAAGAGCGTTTCTTGCGGCGGGAGGAGGGTTCAGTCTAGTTCAGTCCAGTATGTTTCGTCGTCCCTGAGAAACAATGAGACGATCGCCCGGTTCATGAACGCAGACCCACGTACATATAGGTGTCAGATCAATGGATAAGCTGAACCAGGTACGGTGCTCTGGGCGGCTTTAGCTGTTGATCCAAAAACGCTCGAGCCAGTTGCTCTTCTCGCCTACGATTCTGACCCCAGCACGGCAGGCGAAAGAGAGTGAGAGAGGACAAGACAGACGCAAGGCAGGCTCAGGGCTATGCCTGTCTGCATGGGGCTCTGAGTTGAGAAAGCAAAGAGTCCAAATCTGGAGCAACTGGCAGGGTACACAGCCGAGTCCAAGTTTGGGTCTGCTGGGATGCATCATGATCCTTGTACCCATTCGTCAAGCCCAGACAACCAAGGCCTACTCTATCTTGGGTTGCAGCTTTGGTGGATTTACCCTTGTCGGGGGGGGATTCGTAGTGATCGAGTCAACTTTGACCGGGGTCGACCACGGCCGAGGGACTGCCAGGCAGCTGGAGACTCGGAGAGCCGGGGGTAGCATCGACGAAGAAGAAAGAGTACCTGCATGAACCGCTTTGGCTTGTCAAGGATCGCGGGTTGGTGAAGGGTGAGGATGATGGACGACAAGGGGGCAGGATGGTTGCGGCATCCACACTCTCGAGTCTTGGAGACATGGCTCTATTGCTCTGTGCCTCCATCTCCAGATTTGGATGGCCAAGCATAGCGAGACCGACGGTAGACTTCCACTGGTGAGCTCGAAAAGAAGCAGGGAGGCCGGAAGGCTCCATTGTCAGACGTGGGAACAAGAACGCGTCTTCAAGTTTTCTGCTAGCTAACTAGCCATCAAAGGTACATGGCACCGCGGCAAAACATCCCGTGGTGAGCGGGGCAGACAGCTGCGGTGGGAGTGGTGGTGGTGGTGGTGGGGTTCGAGAGAGGAGAGAGAGAGAGAGACAGAAGAGAGAGAGCGTGTGGTATGTGTGACATAGGAGGGGGAGACTGGACGGACGGGAGGCCGAGAGAGAGAGAGAGAGTGGAGACGCCCAGACGTGGTGGGCTGCCGTGTATGTCTCTCAGCATCTGGGTACATGTTTGAATGGGTGTAACCTTGGGGAATGGAGACACGCCTGTCAAGGAATGGAAAGACTGATAACTTGATACGTACGGTGCTCAGTGGCCGAGAATTTGGCCAGCTGTGGTGTGAGACATCAGGTACAGGCCGTCCACCTCTCCCACCCCCCTCTTTCTCGACTACGGAAGATGAATGGTGGTGCATTTGAGACACAGTGCAGAAAATGTGAAAAGTGACCAAGGCCTGAAGACCAGGCCGCAGGACGCGAAGGAAGAGAAGATGTGAGAAAAGCAAAAACCTAGCAGTCCGGCGCTGCCAACCCCGGTCGATTCGGCACGCCATCGCGGACGGAGCTCGCACAGTGAACTGCAAGAAGATTGACCTGACGTAAGGTATGCATGCACATTTCACTTGGTACGGCATGGCTAGTCGTCTCAACCTCTTCCTCTTGCTGTTTTGAGAGAGAGAGAGAGAGGAAAAGAGGCGCTGAAACAGGGACGATGCAGATGAGAGATGTGCAAAAAGCAAATATTGAGAGAATCTGAAGGAGACGGACTCCAAGCCAGAGGGGACTAGAACTGCGGGAAGACCAAAACGAGTAAGAATGACCGGAATGTGTGTGAGAGGCACCGAGGCTATCGGCAGAGATAGAGAGCAGAGAGGTTGAGAGGGAGAGGCAAAAATGATGGAGCGATGAAGTTATCGTCCGACTCGGGGCGCTTGAGTCAGGGCCCTACCGTAAGTTGAAGACGGGCTGACTATTAGGTGATGTGAGAGTTGATAGCGCTTCTCTCTCTGTTCTGTCTCTCTGTCTCTCTGTCTCTCTATCTCTCTCTCTCTCTTGCGCGCGCGCACGCCTGGCGGCTCCTCTCACTGTGTTTGGGTGTGTATGTGTGTGTGTGTGTGTGAGCTCGATAGAGTGAGAGAAAGAAAGAGGACGGGATGAATTGGCGAATTGGCGGTAGAAAGGCAGAAACACGTCCTCTCAACCAACCAGATCGGCCAATTGGCAAGACTCGCCGATGATGCCTGCCGTTGATCCCTCATCTCATTGGTTCCCAGCTTATGTGGCCTTTGATGAGGCGCTGTGTGGGTGCTTATGTCATCCATCCTTCGCTCACCCTCCCCCCATTCAAAAGCCTCGACACAATGGGAACATGACAACCCCCCCCAAAGACGATCAAGGCACGCAGCACGCCTGAAAGGAAAAGCGGGGACGGATTCAGACACCATTGACCATCCATGTTTAGACCCCAGAGATCATTGACAAGGGCAGGGCGCCTCATCAGTAACCACCCCGTCGCACCCCTCCGTCATCGTCACCATAGCCGCAGGTATTCTCTCTCTCTCTCTCTCTCTCTCTCTCTCTCTTTTTTTCCTCGGCCATGACCCTTGTCGCGCATCACTCTCATGCTGTCCACGCCCCAGGGCCCGACGAGATGCTCTACATCCCCTTCACCTCACCTCCCCAGAGCTTCCGTCAGTGTTGGGCAATGGTGGCTCGCCGTCAGTCTGCTCAGTCTGGGCTGGTCACCGGCGCTGCTGCACGTTCCTGCACGTCGTCCGATCCTTGGGACGACGAGCTTTGACCTACCTGTCGACTAACCTTAGCCTCCGATGCTGAGGATTCAACCTACGGCTCCAGCTCCGGGGACGCCAGAACTGATACGGACTGATATCCCGTAGAGCCAGAACTGAACAGATGGAAGGGACCCTTCAAAACATGAACATATTGACAGCAAAGGGCAAACAAGCGAGAATTGCTAGCGTCGGGGAGCCCTCAGCGTTAGCAAAAGTGGCGTCTAACGCGCGCTACTTGGCGCGTCCGTCCGAAGGGATCCCCGCTGAACAGCCTCTCTTCCCTCTCTCCCCGTCCGCAAGCCCGCCCAGTCCAAATCAGGCACCCGAAAATCCGTGCGTCTGCCGTCTTGTCCGTGTGTTTCTCTCGCTCTCTCTCGCTCTTGGTCGTCAAAATTTTTTTTTTTCTGGATGAGTGTCTCCATATCTGTGGCCCACTGCCCAATTCCAATAGCCGGCGAGGTATCCGTATGGGCAAATACGCACAACCCAGCACGCATATCTGTATCGCCAAGCCAAGAGAAACTGTCAATATTTACCCACTTTCCCTCATCCCCCTGTCGAGCTGCAGTCTGTTCGCCCATCTATGATCGACGTCAAGCTGCCGAACCCGAGACTGTCGCTCAGGTGAACAGGGTTGCCCATGTCCCGGTTCCCCCATGCCATTTTTACCCTCTTTCTCTGTCTCTTTCGGATTTCCCATCCCGCGCCGATCGTCGTCATGGCCCACGAGCAACCCCGATCTTTCTTTCTGCTGCCAAATACCTCGCTGATCACCCGGCCTGGCAGGAGGAGGGACACGAGCCATGCAGCAGACGTGGAGAAAGAAACATCCGCACTCGCTATCTCACACCAAGATAGGAACTATTGTTGAATAGACGCCCAGAATAGGGTCCCCTTCACTGCCCCTCTACTAGTATCACCGGAGCGCTGACGGGAAGCCGGGAGATGTGGATTTGTGTGCGTGTGTATGTGTGTGTGATCGTGGTGTATGCCTGGCGTCGGCTCTTGGCTCCCTACCCTCGCAAGGTTGCCCCCCCGTCCGCCCAGCCTCTCACACACATCCAATCCAATCAAGTCAAAGCTTATTATACGACAACTATTCCGGACGAACGTCTCTCTCGCTCTCTGGGGCCGTCGGGAAGGGTTTGGTTCAACGGTCGACGATCATCATCACGACAACCACCCCCGCCATCGTCCAATCTTGACCACCAACTCGAGAACAAAGCGCGACATTGACGTTACTTCATAACCGTTCAGCCCATGACAATCCCAGCGTGGCTAACTCGATTCGTTCATCGACATCTACCTTTAGACTTTCCTGCTGTTTCCCCCGCGGCTCTAAGTCGGCCACATGAGCCTCTGCTCCAGGTGCCTCCAGGTGCCGCCACATTCTTTTCCAAACTTCGTGCGATTTCAAAGAAAAAACCACCCCCCATCGCGCCTCCAACGTTAGTGGCCCATGTTTTGTGCCCCTTGAACGAGGCGGCGGCCAAGAAAGGCCAGTCTAGCAACCTTCGGCCGTTAGTCCACCACCGAGAGAGTCTAGAGATGGGCAAGGGAAGAGGAAAAAAAAGGTGACACAGCACTACCGGTTCAAACGGATTGACTTTCCACCAGGTTCTCTACGGCTTTTCGCCGCCAGTGATTCCGCTCCTCCGCTTTCTCATAGACCTTACCTTTCCACAACGCGTGTCAAACGAGACCTGTCTTTTTTGAGTCTTGTGTGAGGCTTCACCCACACACACACAAACACACACACACACATATCCACGCAGCAAAAAATATCTTTACTTTTCTTGTACTTGGCACACGCGAGAGGAATGCTCACGTTGACCCCTTGGCTCGTTATGTGTGAGAGACGCCCGTCCCCAATCAGGACGCGCGGGAAGTGTCTCCCATTGTTTCCCAAGGAAAAAGAAGTCTTTGCCTTGCCACGACTTCCCACGAGGAACGCAACAATTCTCGCGCGAGCGACGCAGTTTGGGTCTCACCATCGTGGCCCGCGTAACCCGCGTTCCTGGCCGGAGCTGGGCCGTCCTCTCGCCCCGTCCACCCTCTGTCTTTCCCTTCTTCCTAGCTCTGCATCTTTCTCTCTATCTCTCTCTCTGTCTCTCTCTCTAGCAATCTCACACTTCCTCTGGTCCCCTCTTTCCCACCTCCGCCGCCGCCGTCTGGTTGGGCTTGAACCATGTTAGCCTGGATTCAAAACCGATCTCTGTACTACCCCAAGGCACTTGCGATCCAGATGCTACACTAGAGTCCCATCATCAGTCCCCTTGGCCCCCCTCTCTCTCTCAATGGACTCCCACATCTCGCCCCCCTTGAACATTTGGGGACAAGGCCAGGCAGTGTCGGCGAACTACATATCCCGCCAACTTGGCACGAACAGATGACAATGTCCCGAGTCTTTTGTGACCTGTCACTTCCATCAGCAGCAGGCAAATTCCCGATATCGACGTCGGGGGACACGCTAGACCCGCTTAGACCGTAGCATCATCTACTGATGTCTCTCCTCGGGCCTCTCGAGTGGCCCCAATATTGGTGATCCTTGCAGAATCAGTTTGCCCCTGGCAGATGGGCTGATTCTACAGAGGCTCCCCTGAGTCCATCTCTCTCTCTCTGTGTGTGTGTGCATGTGTGTGTGTGTGTGTCTCTTGCCCCTGGCGTGCATCTGAGAGAAAGTTATGGGCAAATAGCTCGTCCACCATGCCCGGCGTTAGGAGATCAAGGGGGTTCTTCGTGCGATTTCCCTCTTCTGCAGCTTTTGGGAGGAGAGGAGGGGAAACTCTGGGGGATGAACCATTGCCTTGGACCGTTCCGATTGAGGGGTTTTCGGACGCTGTTCCGTAGTTTCTGCAAGCTATTGGCAACACTTCATGTGATGTCCCAAGAGAAACTCGTTCCACTTTGAGGGCTCACCAGCTCCCTAGTTTACACATGCTACTGCAGTCAGACCACCATGAAAAAGCCTCATTCGAAGTTTCGCCTCTTTTCTTGCCGAACCAAAATGCCCCCTCGACCCCCCCAGGAATTCCCAATCGATCCAGAAGCTTCCTAAGACATGCCCCTGACGAACTGGCCGAAAGTGAGGACTTACACGAGCTTCAGGAATGTTGTGGGCGGCGGCGAGATCCACTTCGTACCTTTGACGCGCGAGAGGGTTTGGCTCCCGTCGTTTCCGCGAACCTCTCCAGCCCACCGTCGCGATTTCGGTGAATGTCTACCGGATGCTGCCCGGCTTCCCCGAGGTATCTGATGGATACCGTTCCACCGGACCAGTATTCACCGGACCAGTATTATAGTTCAACTAGGGACGTCCGATGTCCTCGAGTACCTCCGGCATCAGGTTCCCGCATTGCACGGCAGTTGTCTTCCTCGTCCGACTCTCGTCCTCGGGTTCGGCCTAGTGAACATTGGCTCGTCCTCCATGGTGGCTGGTACAAAACTTTCGCTCCCCGATCAGTCAGGGTTGCTTGCTGGTCCTTCCGGGTGATGTATACGATGTTCTAGAATGGCGTCCAAGGTCAGCGTAAGATAGAAGATGATGTATCACGGAAAATTAAAATTCAGCCAATGAATCCAGTCGCAGTTTGCAGCGAGGCTTGATCGGCGAAGAGATGCCTGAAGTCTATTCCACTGCCTCCTCGTTCTGGGCCATGATCTCGTTGTCCATGTCTTCCAGCACTCCCTGCATCTCCTCCTCGGTGGCTTCCAAGCCATCGGAACTCATGAGCTTAGTGTCCTTCTCCTCGGCTAAAGCAAGGTCAGCTATGGTCACATACTGCGTGGGACGTGGTTGTACTTACTCCTGGCCTCAACAAGCAAGTTCTCTTGAACTTCGACGTTTGTCAGGACTGACCCATCCCCAATGACACATCGCTTGCCAAGAATGCATCTTGTGAGCTTGCAGTTCTTGCCCACCACGGCACCTTCCATCAGCAAACACTGTGACAACTTGGCCCCCTCCTTGAGCTGACAGCTGGCTCCGACGACGGACTCTTTGATCGCCACCTTTTCCTCCACCGTGACGTTCTCCCCGACCAGACTGTCGGCCTTTGTGATTGTCGTTCGACCCTTGACACCCTCCGGATACGCCACCTTCTTGACGTGTGCGAAAGGGGATGTTGCCTCACTGCCAGTTTCCTCCACTGAAGGGATTTTGGCAAGCTGTAATGATACGTTGAGGAGCAACTGCGCTGTGTCCACGCGGCGTATCATTGGTGCGTCGGCTTGGGAAGGATGCACGTAGGCGATAATTGGAGGCACCTTGAGCGCCGCTCCCTGAGGGTTTGTGCCATCAAAGTCTTTCCCATCGATGGCGTTGTCCTCGATGCCTCTGCTGAGTCGCAGCTCTTCAGGGTCATCATCCTGCGGTGACGTAGTGCTCTCCTGTAGTGAATCGTCGTCGTCATCGTCGTTGTCCTCCTCCTTGCGCAGAACCTCGTCCAGGTGGAGCTTTCCCGCAAGACCCTTCTGCCAACTGGCCTTGGCCCACCATCCAATGACGTCTTCGCCAATGTTCTCCAACCGGTCGTTCTTTTCAACAAAGTCCATGATCCATCTCGGGAGGATGTACAGGTGCGCGTCTCTGTGCGTCGTGAGCATTCTTATCCCAGGGTGGCTCCGCATAAGACCACGGCGGACAGGAAGCCCTTTCCTCTCCTCTGTGAGATCCTTCAGAGAGTCCGTGGGCATAGAGCACACGAGATTCGAGAGGTTAGGAAGCAATGATCCTTTGGGGGGAGCGACGGGGGAGGGAGTGGAAGGTGTTACGGCGATGAAGTCAGTCTCCTCTCCTTTGACTGGGGTCGCTGTCTTCGTCTCGTACCAAACGCCTAAGCCGCCGCTGAAGGGGCTCTGTTTACTTCCTGAAAACTTTGGCGCGCTTAGAAGGTCCGACATGCTGGCGCCCTTGACCATCCATGCCTGTAGCAGCTTCTCGCCGGCAATCTCGCAGATGAGATCGCAGGGGAGAACGACAAAGTCAGAGGTTACGAGCTCCCTGACCTCTGGCAGACGGAGGATCTCAGCCGTGCCTGTAG
The DNA here is from genome assembly GCF_001831195.1 of Colletotrichum orchidophilum. Lineage (NCBI taxonomy): Eukaryota > Fungi > Ascomycota > Sordariomycetes > Glomerellales > Glomerellaceae > Colletotrichum > Colletotrichum orchidophilum. The sequence goes on from NW_019173049.1 coordinate 13,324, forward strand.
TCTGGTCCAGGTCCTTGGGGGCGAGGATGTCTGGTCTAGGCAGGGGAAGTGCCGTCAAATAAGGATTGGTGTTCAAGGCAGTGGTGATCGCTGCCTCTGCAGATGCCGGGCAGATGAGAGTGATGTCTACAATGGTCAGTCTCATGAAAATCATTGCTAATGGCTAGAATAGGGGCTCAAAATGAGCTTGGCGATGGATGCAGACCGGCCGCAGGCACTTACTTGTGATGCCCATACGATAGCAGAAGTCGACGGGATACCAAACCATGGGCCTGTTGGCGATGGGCAAGAGCGCCTTGGGGTTCTCATCGGGATTCGAAGTGAAAGTCGGGAATGAAGATCCCGGACCGCAAAGAACCAAGGCTTGGAGCCCTGGCGAGGGCATCGACACAGCGTGGGGCATCTCGATGTGATTTGGCGGGGTACCGCGTTTGCGACAAGCGACTGCAATAAGAGACGCTGGGGTGTGAAAGCCTGAAACTGGATTTGGTGAGATGTACGATGCAAGAAGGATTCTTCCTGCGCTTAGTTGTAGCGTGGATCTGCTTCTTTTCGCACTGCCCACACCAATGCCGGTTCAGTAACCTTTTTCTTAGATATTTTGCCTCGCGCTGAAAGAGTCATCGCCAAAAACCGACCCGCGACGCTACCGCAGGTAATTCGATTGACAGGGACCCACCTTTGACGTCGCGCATCAAGGTGGGATGATCCACGTGATTGCCGGCACATCCTCGGTCCGGCAATCACCTTGGCTGACAAGCCGTCAACTTGGAAGGCAGGTGAGAGTTTTTGGCCCGGCAACCAATGCTAACACGGCCATCCTCGGGATGCCGATACCTCCCTGGCCGGTACCGACTCCTTGCCATTCCCCCCATGTTGATGTCCCCCCAAGACCAGCCACCCGAGCTCGCGATAAGTGGGTGATCTGTAGCCCACCCCCCCATTTGCGATTTCCTGTCTCTTGACAACATTGAAAGACAGACAACGGCGCAATATCAACGATTGCGATACCATTGGCGATTCTGCGAACAAATTAGCCCTGTCACCTACGCGACCGCCTGACCCGTTCTACGAAGCTCAAGAAGCTCGGATACCTCGACGCAAACCCCACATCTCTTATACCTGGGCTACGTGCCTTAGTGCAATGGTTGCGTCCAACTAAATGTCGTGGCCCAACGATCAGAATTCTCGGAGGCGAGGGGTTTGGAGTCATTGGGTACCGCTTGCGGTCACCGTGACTGTTGCGACAGTTGGCCTCGCGGCTTGGGTATGGAGTCAGCGCAAAGATGAAGACGACACGCCCGAGAGCGAGCAATACCCCGATCTCGACTACGACAATGCAAACTATGGCGACAATCCTGCGTACGGGTCTTCAAGAGGGCCCAAGCCTCCATCGAGCAACGTGGGAACCGAAACGTATGGCACGGCTGACGTATCCCGGGATGTGCCTGGGGATGGATGGGGAGCGCGGATGTCTGGCGCATTGAGGCGCACGCCCAGCCCACAGCAGTTCCTTGACGCTGCCGGGAAGACTGTGACTGCCGGTGTCGCGGCAGCCGGTGCTGCAGCTGGTAGGGCCTTGGCCGCTATCAGGGAGGAAGACAAGAATGCCTACGCCGACCATGAGACATGGTCCGAGGAAGCGGATGCCAGAAAAGAACGGTCTTCCGGGCCCAGAGACCCCAGCAAACGACGTAGGACCGTTGCCATTGTCGTATCTGCCGACAACCATGGCGACGACTTTGACGAAGATGGATTCCATGAACACGCCGTAAGCCCTCCTCTCACTTTCCCACTGTCGCTTCTGGAGCGCCTCACTGACTCTCCTTTAGTCCATTCTGTCGCATATCCCGCGCTACACCAACTTCAACGACATCAAGCTCTTCGTTTTGATTTATGCGCCGGGTCTGAAAGAGTCGGCTGGCGAATCTACCAGTAATCTTCCGCCGCCGTCGTTGAGCTCGTCCTTCTCAAACATTGAGCACCATCAAGCCCAAACGCCTGGAGAGGAGTCGTCCAAAAGTCCTCTGATGAACCCTTCGCCTGCAAACCCCGCCTTCAACGCCGTTTACTCCCAGGCGTTGGCCTTGGTTGAGAAGGAGACCATGGTGATGCCTTTCACCACTGCCAACGGCCACACGCATATCCTTCGCCATCTGCAGCCCGAGATCATCTATCTTCAGGAGTCTCTAGCGGGCGAAAATGGGGCCCTGGTCTCTAACCTACAGACCTGGCTGCGCCACGACATCATTCTCGTCGTGGGTGCCGAGGGTGGCGACGGTGGTCTCGCTGATAGCGAATCCGAGGCAGAGAGGCCTGGTAAGGAAGAAAAGTGGTGGCAGCGATCGGACCGCGTTGGGCGTGGCCGAGGCGTTGTCGTCGTTGACGGCATGCGGGTCCATGACGACTGGGCCCGCCGTGTCCAGGGCAAGGAGTAAATACACTCTCCACTGTATAAACGAAGACTTCCAATATGGAGATGGATCCCATGGGAGGGCAGGAAGGATATGAAATATGTGTGTGTTTTTATTGGATTGGTACATGTATATACCACGAGACATCATGTGACGTTTTCACGAGCAGATAGGTAATTGACGGTTGCGACGCGAGATGAGGTGTTTTAGTAGTGACTTATTTTGCTGAATTGTACCTCGGTATCAGCCTTGCAGTCATCAACATGGTATTTAAATGCTACCTACAGTGTTGGCAATTAATTGGCAATCCAAATTTCCCCAGTGGTGTTCCAATTTTCTTGGTTGTGAACAAGAACTAAAAGCGAATTGTATGATCACCACCTTCTTATCTAAGCAGAAGATATGAGGCAACCCAATTGTTATTAACCCCAGTTAAACTGCCGTCAGCCCAAAAGGCTAACCAAACAATCGAAGAAGCTCGCTCTAGTGAATGGACCTAAGCCCCAGGGTTCCTATCTTGGACAGGTAAAAACGGGTTTTTAATGCGTTTTCAAATTCCCATTCGGATGCACTCGTGGGGTGGTGAGATTGTACCGTCTACACACTGTACAGACACCGTGGTCCGTGTACATGTCTATCCGGGGTTTTGCCTGAGGCTCTGCTTCGCTCCACGCCCGCGTCTCCGTCTCGGAGACTTGCGGCGGCTCCTGGCAGCCATCCTCCGACTCACGCGGAAGCCTGACTACATCTCAACCCCACACGCTTGGAATCCATCCATCGGGGCTGTTGTGCATCTTTTCCACCGTCTTTTTTTTTCTGAATTTTAACGTCTTCCTTTCTTGATCCTTGGCTGACGATAAATCCGATACAACTGCGACCACGTCCTCGACCACAACTACCCTGCTCCACGCCGACGTCACTCGATTTGTCAACGCGCATCATCCACCCGCTCGACCACCCCCGTAACCCCATCGCGATCGACGAGCCGAATATCTCCTTCAATGATTGCCCTGTGACACAGCTTCGGGCATCATTCGACAGTGGGAGAATAGCCACGCGACGCTCTTTCTGGCCTGCTGCGCTCCGTTAGCCGCCCCATTCGGCAAATATGGCGCCAGTTGTGACGGCGGTTCAGCCGCCTTCTGTCGCGTCCAAGATCAAGCGTCCTGTGCCCCCTGGCATCCAAACCAATGGAGCGAGCTCTATCCGATCATCGCCATCGCCTTCAATGTCGACAAAGAAACCTCCCAACTCCGCAGCAACGAATGGCGCGAACCTACAATCAGCGCGGCCAATCAATCGCACGCGCCGTGAACAGTCGGCCCAAGGCAGTCGCATTTCTAGGAATAGCGTTGGACTCCGGTCGGCATCGCTTGTCGGCGATATGGCAGCCGCCCAGCCTTCGCAGCCATTGCCATACAGTCAGTCACTTTTAGACTTGCCGTAAGCACCAAAGAGACACCAATGCTGACAGGTGACAGTTGTGACGGATGAATACATTTTAAAGAAGTTCGCAGGCAACGCGCCATCCCTAGTCGTACATATGCACGCAACTCATTTCCGGTTCGATCAGCAGGATGGCATTTTCCCATACAAGTCTCCGATGCGGTTGTTTCTGGAGCACTTGCGCGAGCGCACCGTGCCTCATGATCTAATCGAATACTTCTCAGATGCGGGTGTGCCTTTCTACGAGGGATGCCTGATTGTCCAGGTCCACGACCACAAGTCGGTAGCTCAGTCGAAGGAAGTCCAGCGACCGACGTCGGCATCGAGCAAGGTTGTGCCCTCCTCAATTCACAATCACAACCCATATATTGTCCCTTCACCATACGTTCCGTATCCTAAAGAGTCACTCGGTGCGCAACCCGATGCTGCATCCGCCGCTCAGGAGGACACCAAACCAAAAACTGCAGAAGAGAAGGATAAGCAGAGCATGCCGGCACCTAGTCTGCCTGGCGAGGGTCAGAAAAGCAAGACGCCTGCAAAGCCCAAGACTTTCACCGTAGTTCTCCACCCTACGCCTGAAAGTCTTCAGGCAGACCTGCTGATAAAGGCTACAACCCCTCGGGGCGCGGCAGACGCGCGAGGAAATGTTGATGGCACTGGAATTGTGCCTCCATCAACGCCGATAACCATGGTGCCGCCTACTCCTACCGCAGGCAGCATGCCTCCTCCCGCCAAGAAGCCAAAGCGCGAGCGGATGGAGCTTGATGGAAGCAACATCTATCAAGCAGAGTCACAGATTTTACTTGCGACCAACGCCCCTCTTTTCTTGGAGCCAACTCGAGATACGGAGGAGACCATTTCTCTGCTTGATGCGTTGGCACATCCCCAACATTCGGACTCGCCCCCTCAGCCCAAAACCCGCAAGAGAACTGTCGCAGAGATGGCTGCCGACGAGGCTGCAGCGGCAGACCAAGAGAGATATATGCTTATCCTGGACGAGCGCCTCTCGTCAGCTGCGAATGGCTCGCAAGGTGGGGCCAATGCAGCAGACAAAGAAGGTCCGGCTGTTGTGTCTACTTTCGAGCCCAGGTTCGAGCGATTCAAGGTCATCGCCGACATCAAACGGGAGCACGAGGAGAGAAAGGAGCAAGAGAAGGTCGAGGCTGCTGCCAAAGAACGTCAGCTTGCACAAGAGAAGCAAAAACAGATGCAGGAGCAGCAAGCAGTCATTGCAGCGCAGCGCCAGGCTGAAGCTGAGAAGATGCGGCGCGAACACCAAATGGCCCAGGAACTCAAGGCTCGCCAAGACCAACAACAACAACAACAACTGCAGCAGCAACAGAGGGATGCGCAGAGACAACGGGCTATGGCTGCGAAGGCTGCTGCTAATCAAGCTGCTCAGAACAATCAAAACGCAGCGGCAAACTTGGCACAGCAGCAGCAGGTGAACGTATCTATGCCCAACGGCACATCTGGTCCAATACCAAGTGGTGTTCCGGCTCAGACCCAGGCACGCTTCTCTCAGGCATCTCAACCTCCTGTTTCTCCCGTCGTCAGACAGGGCACACCCCACAGCATGTCGTCTCCCATGCCCGGCGCTGTACCTATGCAGCAGAACAACTCTCAAATGGCCAACAGTCCTCCACGCCCGCCCTCGGCCGTTCAAGGTCATCCTCCCAACGTTGGTGGAGTCCCGATGGCGCACAGCATGTCTGCTCGCGCTAGCCAGCAGAGTCACCAGGCCGCCACACCTCGCATACAGCACGGTACCCCAAATATGCAGGGCACGCCTGTACCCCGGCCAGCGGTTGCCGCAACGCCTCGTATGAATCAAGCAAGCCCACCTCCCAACATGATGCAGTCAAACTCCCAGATGGGCCAGCACGTTATGATGGGTACTCCGGGTTCCATGCCGCAAGCTGCGCATAACCCTAACATGATTGCCGCCCAAGTTGCTCAACAACAACGAGCTATTCAGCAACAGCAGATGGCCGCTGCGATGCAGAATGGCATGGGCGGCATGATGAACGGCAACATGATGAACGGCAACATAAACCCCCAGCAGATGACGCCGCAGCAGCAGCAATTCATGCAGCAGCAGATGCAGCATAGGCTGATGATGCAGCAGCAGCAACAGCAGCAGCGCGGCAATATGGGTGGCAATATGGGCGGCAACATGAGTAACATGATGAATCAGCAGTTGGCGCAGAGATACGCCCAACAGCTGAGTCAGATGGGCGCCAATCAAATGAACGGCGGTCAAATGACGCCGCAGATGCAAGCACAGCTTCAGGCCCAGCTCCAGGCGCAGATGGGCAACCCAATGCAGCGCCAAATGGCCGGCGGCGGGCAAAACATGATGAATGGCCAAAACATGAACATGCAGGCCATGATGCAGATGCAGCAACAACAAGCTATGAACAACAATAACGCGTTGACGAATCAAGTCAAGCTCCAGGGCCAAGCGATATACAACAAGCAGATCGCCAATCTCGCTGCCAAATTCGGCGGCGCCGTTGAGAACATTCCGCAGGATCAGATGGAGGCCTTCAAGAGGAACTGTATGATGGAGGCAAAGAATCAGATTCAGAATGTTCTTGCCCAGCGTAGGGCACACCAGGTGATGATGCAGCAGCAGCAACAGCAGCAGCAGCAACAGCAACAGATGCAGGGCATGGGCGGTATGATGGGACCTCACGGGATGTAGGACAAGCCTTGGACCTCAGCGCAGCAGCGGCTTATGCAGCGGATGAGAAAGCTCCTCACAGGCCCTCACAAGTCGACTAAGGCTGAATATGGGAAACGCCGCCATCTCCAATCGAGTCAGGTCAAACATGGAATATGCCATCACAAATCGACTCAGGTTGCGGAAAATCACGGGGGTCAAAATGAGGGTGAGAGATGATGAGGGGACTATGGTGTGGACGGATTGGGTTGTGAGCGTCTTTTACGGGATTTCGGCGTCTGGGAACTTCAGGGACGGATTGGCTGTTTGATCTCGCATGGTCTTATATACCCCTACGAAGGCGCACTTACCTTATCCTTCGAGGTGCGGTTAGGGATGGACGGCAATTGCTTTTCATGGGTCACGAAGGACGGACTGGAATGGTGCATAGCCCCAGAGCAGGCTGAGGCTCGGCGGAGCGAGCTAATGTATCATTTGATGTATCAAATCAGTTTATCAAGCTCCAGTGCCTTCTTGAAGTGTCGAGTGATATTAGCACGTTTCACTTGAGGCTGAAGGTGAGTGATTCCGGAATGGCAGTGCGTCCCATAGAGCCGAGGTGAGCTACGGGTGGCTCACAACCGTCGCCTGCGTAGGTGAGGCAAGGTGAGGTTGAGGATACAGTGCTTATGTCAGCCTGGCCAATGACTGTGTGGCCAGACCCGTGCTGGTTGTCCACTTCCCCACCGCCTGGCCATCGCACGTGATTCGCTAGATCTTCGGCATGACGATGATGCAACGAGCCAGGCGGCATTTACACTCACCTTACTAGCCAAAACGGTCAGGTCCCTTTTTCCTAGCAGCAGCAGCCAAAACGAGGTCACCCACCCGCTGCCACAGTCCACTTGGTCGGCTTCCCAAGCCACATGAACGAGACGCCGTGACCTACCCGTCTTCTGTTGCCTGCCCAGCGTCCAGAACCACACTCATTACGGACTAATACTACTCTTTTTCCTACCTGTCCCCATTTCCCCCAATACTTTACGCAACCTTGCAGCTTTGCTTGCTAAGCTTTCCGTCTTGATCTGCGCGCCCCAGCCGATCTGCTTCCCCCAATCTCCATCGAAGCTCAGACGTCCGTTTCCATCTCGAGAACGCTTGGCCGGCCCTTCCGCGATGCATTTCCCTCGACTACCACAGGCCGAAGCAGCCTTTGTGCTGGCACTGCTGTTGTCGCCACTGCCGGCGGCCGCAATGCTCGATTGCAAACACATTCGAGTGGATGACGTCTCATTCAACCTCGAGAAACTCGGCGGACCGCACAGCGTCGTGACTAGCCAGTGGCATCCTCCTACTTTCACCAACACGTCCTACACCGTCGATATCTGTGCTCCCCTGAAGCGCAAAGGAGACGTAAAGAAGGAGGAGCAATGCCCCAGTTTCACAAGAGGTATGGACCTCTGCGAAACTCGTCGGATGATTGAATGGTGGCAATCTCGAAGAATTTGATGGCTAACATTGTCTGAACAGTATGTGCCATTGAACGCAACATCCATCCGGGCGACGAGAAGAAAGACGAGGTCGAGAAAGTGATACCCATTGCCGGCGAGCTGGGCAACCACGGGGGAAGAGCCCTGGACGCCACAGCGGAACGACTCAAGTCGAGCGACTCCAACTCGGACGCGAAGAAGGAGGGCGTCCGTCTGATCCTCAACGGAGGCTCTTACCCCCTCAACAAGAGCGGCAGAAACCAAAAGGCCATTATCGAGTTCATCTGCGACCGCAACAAGACCGGTCTGGAGGGCGAGGTCAAATCCGAGGAAGAATATGACAGCAGTCAGTTACGGGCACGTGAGGAGGGCAAGGAGGGCGAAGGCGACGAACCCTCGCCCGACGAGAAGCAGATCGTGATGCCTGATACAGCTCTGATCTGGAACAGCTACGGACCCAATGAGAAGAATGACATGGATGTGCTGAGATTGACGTGGCACACCAGGTACGCGTGCGAGGACGCGTACGATAAGCCGCCTGCGGAGGGTGGCAGTGGTGGTGACTCGAGCAGCCACTGGGGCTTCTTCACCTGGCTCTTCGTCTTGTAAGTCTGATGACGGATCAACGTACTGTTTCTTGCGCTGGCTAATGATTATGTTTCATGCAGGGTCTTCCTCGGTATCGCTGCGTACCTCATCTTCGGCTCGTGGCTGAACTACAACCGATACGGCGCTAGGGGCTGGGATCTTTTGCCGCACGGAGACACTATTCGCGATATTCCCTACCTGGTGAAGGACTGGACTAGGAACGTGCTCAACACTGTGAACACCAGTGGTGGCCGGGGCGGCTACAGCGCCGTCTAAGTATAGAATGGGACGATTCTCATCACCCGTCGCTCAGTGATGGCAGAGAGAGAGAAAGAGAGAGAGAGAGATAAGAGTGTACATTTATAGTTGTAAACTGGATCAGTGGCTACGGTTCTGGGTGCATTGTCTTTTTGGAAGGGCATCATTTCGCGAGTCTAGTCGCGGCTTGGAGTTGGGACCGGCTCTGCTCCTCGGAGCTTGTCACATTTAAATTGTTTATCTAAGAAACGCACGCTTTGATCAACCTGACGCTGGTGACAGATTGCCGGGGGCAGACAATTCTCGAGCTCCGCGGGAACTGAACTAAGGTTTGGTGGACCCGAGTTTGGTGGGGCCGGCCTGCCCGCAGGGCTACAGCACGGTGCATCGAAGCTTGCTACCCCGGTCGATGTATCCTCCGGCTTACCTCCGTGTACTTCATCCGCAACGTCAATAACGGGCCATGAATACCAACCACTATAAGGCCGAAGATGCGGCTCTCGAAAAAGCCGGGGAGGACTCCGATGTTGAAAACCTCGACGATGAAGAATTCACCCCCGCGCCTCTCCCACAACTCACAAACGAGCCTCAGGGCCATCCGGATTCCTGCCTAAGCCTCTCCCTCCCTCTCATCAGGGCGCTTCACACCCAGCTGCCGCCGGCGCCGGACCTCGTCCTCTCCATAGGCAGCGGGACGGGCCTCGTCGAGGCGCTCCTCGACTCCCTCGCCGCCGATGACCAGGACCGCGACCCGCCCACTCGGAAAACTCCTCGCCACACGGCGGCGGCGCTCAACCTCGCGAGCGTCGAGATCGCGCCCAGCCCAAACAGGTACCACGCTGCTCACCGCCATCACACCGTCCCGGGGACCTGGGCTCTCGACCCGGCTGCGGGACGGGCAAAGGCGTGGGTTTTTGTGTATCCGAAGCAGGTGGCCCTTGTGCAGAGTTACATGGCGTCGTCGTTCGCGTCCGGCGAGAAAGGGGCCGTGGAGGTGGTGTTGTATGTTGGGCCGAGGATGGACTGGGATGATTTCCGGGGTGCGTTTGCGCCGTTTGCCGAGGATATCGAGGTCTGGGGGGAGGAGAGGATGGAGGAGGTTGGGGGGCGGGCTTGGGAGTGCGTTGCTGTTGTGAGGCTGAGGAGGTGAGTGGGACGGCACAAGATGCGGATTGGCGCAGGGTATGTGGCATATAAAGAAGCAAGATTTGGCTTGAATGCAATAATTGATGAATTTGTTCTTGGTGGGAAGGTGTTTTCGTGGTCGCTGCTCTTGATTGCCTGGTCGTCTGTCTCGTATTGACCGATGCCGAGAGCCAAGGTGGAGATTTTCATACTCGGATTTCTCTCTTATGTCTACCTACTAATGTCATCTGTTTCTCTTGGTTTTCTGTTCACAGGGACAGCCGCATGGATATGTTTGAATATGATGGAAATGCGTGGGTTATGGCACAGTCGAGAAGTTGAACAGTCGGCCTGGAGATAATCGACACCCTACCCGATTCGATACGTCTGTCCCGGTACCGAACACTGGTCAGCGACTGCGACGACTATGCACTCCTGTCTATCGATTAACGAGAAATCACAGGAGCAAGATCGTTTTCGCCAATGAAATGAACAACTCTCGGCTCTCCATCTCAGAGACATATCCTGGAAACTCCTCACTGGTGAGTAGAGGTATGGTACTGTAGTCAAGCCTCTCTCTCCATGGGCACCAGGCCCTCCCATCGTACATTCTCTATATTCATGAAGCATGGCGCTGAAACAGACCAAGTAGCATGTGGTCGCGGATGCTTACACTTTCGTACAACACCGGTTCTGGAGTTGGTGTTGTCCGACGCCTTTAGTTGTTATGCCATAACACAGTACCAGGTCACAAGATACATCGGTCTAGATTTAATACTACTGTGGCTACGGAAATGATAAATCTATGCCAATGATGATGACCAAACACCAACCCATTTCGCCCCCCCCCCATCCCCCTCGCCAATGAGAAGAGGTACACCCTTCTCGCTTTCTCCCCACATTATAGATTTCCACACAAAAACAATAGGTACTATGTAGATAGGTGAGTGAGTGCAACCTTTTGGTTTGGGCTTTTTTGCACGCAAAATAAAAAGTATTTACGAAATGTATATACAAAAAGAGTGTGGGTTAAAAAAGCCTCCGAGGTCAACTCTGAGAAGGCTCCCGGGGCCCTCAAGCCGCAGCAGGGGCCGCAGCAGCCGGCATCATCGAGGCGGCAAAGGTGGCGGCATCATCGGCGTCGTTGCCGTACGTCAGGTGAGCGCGTCTGATCTGGTTGCCGCCCTCGCAAATGTTGTCGCCGTCGTGGCAGATGACCTTTGTCTTGGATGGATCCACGCCCTGGACGGCCTGTCCGTTGACTATATGGGAGATGAATTAGTGTCGGCCAGTAAAATGAAGAGGAATTGTTTTGCCAACTTGGCGTCGCATGGGGAAACTTACGTGGGTCGCCAAAGATGACGGCACCGGCAACCTTGGCCACCATGTCGGCTGGCATCATGGCAGCAGCGTTGTGGACGAGCTGTCCACCCTGGGAGTAGCCAGATATGATGACGGCCGAGTTCGGACAGTTGGTGATGGCCTGCTCTGTGAGGGTGGCCATCATCTGAGATCCGTTGGCGTCGCCTCCGGCCAAGAAGCCGGGGATATCGGCGGGATACTCGACACCCTGTACGGCGAGATTGCCGCCGACCTGGGTTGACAGGGACTGGAAGAATGGCGGACCAGCAATAGTACCGACGTTGCCTCCCTCGGTCGTGCCGCGAGCGAAGATGACGATCATGGACTTGCACCCAGCGGCGAGTCCATCTTGCTGACTGCCCGAGAAGTCGGCCTGGCGGGGTTGGATCGTGACAGGTGAACAACTCGCCGTGCCCAGCAGGGCGAGAAGGAAGGCTGCTGATGAGCTGTGCATTTTTGCGTGCTAATTGTAAAGACTGGTTATTATAGTTGGTAATTATTACTAAGGAGTGTATGTGGGTTATCCGATGCTAGCTGAAAGTTGGATCAACAACTTTTCATGGTTCTTGGCCGTCACATGAAATGGGAGAGGGGGGATGACCGGCGACCTTTGGACTCTTATAGCGGAGCTAGTGTGAGCATCTCCCGCTTCCTTACCCGAGTGCCTAGCCGGCCAGTGACACGGAGGCGACACTAAGCTTATTTCCCTCGTCTATGCCGTGTTGGATGTTCCTGCAGCACAATGGCTTCAGGTACCGCAACCTCACCCCAATAGGGAAAAGAGGGCGGATCAGAGGCAGGGACCTCACGTGGGATCGGCCTGATCCCGACACTAGACCAGGGGGCCAGGGACGGACTTTGCTGATTGTTCAAGATTCGAGATTCGCAGGCTGGTCTATAAGCCAGCCGCCAAGCTGAGCTGAGCAAAACAGGTGGACCCCTGGAAAGCTTGGGGGGGCGTGCCTGGGGTTCCTTACTTTCCTCACGCAGCCTGGGCAGGCTGAAAAGTCTGTTGACAAGTTGACGGGGCAGATAACATCCCACAATGGCACGGACTACCGTTATCTTGGCCGGTTGCGATTGGCTACAGTCTGATTCATGAGTGAAGCTGGGTCCGATCTCTTCTCGCCCCTGGGGAAGGGGGGGGGGAGACATGTTTCGAAACAACTGGGTGGGCTGTGCGCAACATCAGCGGAATGGGAGGGCACCGAAGGTCTCCAAGCTTTTTTAAAATGTACCCTGACGTTTGGTGTGGTTTGATGGGGCTGGATAGGGCGAATGGCGGGATGGAAGATTCGCGGTGGTGGACTGAAGTGGAAGTATCCGTTGGACTTTGCTATGGTAGATGGCAGGTCTCTGACAGCGCTTTGTTCTGGTCTCATGCCTTGTTGCCGTTTCTCATCAGCTTGACACAGAAAACTTGGGATCCATCCATTCGTAAGGAAGGGAAGGGAGGGCTGGAAAGGTGGCATCGCTACCAGGGGCGAGGGTGACCGCTGACATGCGTTTAGGTAAGACTGGCGTTGGGAGACAGCTTGACCGTCGGATTTCGAGGGCCTTCCGTTTCGCCGTGTGGCCCTCTGCCAAGATCATCTCGACTTGTTCTTCGTTTATCTTTTCATGCTCTCCTTTGACGAAGGAGGCACTGGACGAAGATCCGGACTTTGACTCAGGGAAGATGCGGTGAGATGACCCAGTGGCACGGCATCAACTTCGGTATCCGGCGTGGTGTTGGTGTGGTGACACACCATCAACGCAACGGGGCGATTTCGGCAAGATGATTAATCAGCCGTGACCGAGTAATGCAGTCCGAAATAACCATTGATTGGGACGTCGACTAGGCTCGTTCGAGCAAGTAGGTTGGAGGCTATCGAGGAGACCCCGCTCCGTGGTTCTCGAAGTCTTGATATGGTAGATGCTTTGAGGTTTAAACGCGGAAGCAAGATGGAGTCGGAGGGTTTCTGCGGAGCCAGGAGAGGTCACCGAGAAGAGTCTTGTTACACCGAAGTCCAACGGCTTTGGCATTGTGGAAGTGGGAAACGAAATAAGGAAACGCGGGGGTGGGGCCGTCAAGGCAGGGACAGCCGGCAAGGTCGGTCCCGCCTCGCGGGAGGGGATTTTAGCAGGGACCCATATTTCAAGGTTGGCCTTCCTGGCGCCGTTCGACGTGGGAATTTCACTGGTCTTGCCGTCTGAGGTAGCTTCCTGTGATCAAAATTCCAGTCTCTGCTTGAATGCTTGGGTATATCAGAGTACACCGTGCGAACTTACACCACTCCAATACGCGTCTCTTGTTTAAAAAAAAAAAAGCAAAGTCTCCTTCTTTCTGTCTACTTTGGTTGCGATTTTGTTTGACGCCCTGAAGCTTTCTGCATCGTCATTCAGCCAACCTGGACTAGCCTAAAGTCGCTTCAAGCCATGTTGAAGTTTTTCTTAGCTTACCACAGCAGCGGGAAAAATCGTTGCTCGTTGGTGCATAGTTCAGATTAGAAACAGCAGGGTTCCAAGAATAAATCGAACGGTTCATAAGTCATATGATAATATCATCAACGCAGCTATCTGGGGAGCAGATAATCTACACAACTGCTAGCCAAGGCCGATTATTTTCTTTTCTTGTTTTCCTTTTTCATCAAAATGGACGGTGCGAGGTATCCCTGACAAAGTTTTATTGCCAGAAGACGATCAAGACGTCGTAGTCCGACCCTAGCTTATGTTACTTATTGGTGGAAAGGGAATGGAATATAAAATTCTTGAATTGATGGATAAGACGTCTCGGTGTGCTTAGCGCAACCAAGGTCACGACAGTATCAACACTGGGAGCAGGAGCATCATTTGCAGGCCAAGTGGTCTAGCGGCATCATTCATGAGAAACTACTCGTTGTGTATCAATGCCTCTTCAAACCTGTTTTCATTTCCTCAGGTACCGAATATGCTGCTTCTCGTATCCTTCCCCGTGAAGCTTCCATTCATGAGTTTTCAATCATTAGAGTGAGTTGTCAGCCTCGAGCTCTTTGACCTCCAGGCCCTCCCAATCCACTAGCTCTTTCGGGCCGAGGGGTCTCATCTCGATGCGAACGAACTTGTGATCATTATTCATATCCAGGATAATGACTTTGCGTTGCTTGATGCTGGTGCGACCTTCCACAGGGTCAGACATGAAGTCGACGGGGCAGATGACGCGAAGGCGGTCGACAATGGTGATGAGCTCGTACGAATCGCCGCTGTTCATCTTGCAGTATTCTCTGATCTCGTCGAGGCCCTCGTAGATCTGTCCGGGGCTTTTGAGTTCCGCGAGAAGTCTGACGTTGGGAGCGCAGAGCTCTGTGATTTGTTCGAAATCGGTATTGTCCAGGGGCCAGATGAGACGACGGGCCTTGCTCTCAAGCCCAGCGCGGAAAGGCCGGTCGCTCGACTCTCCCCGCAACTCTTCAAACCATCGCTTCTCGTGCTCCTTCTCGGTCACCATAATGATCTTTAGTGTATATTAGTACGATTCACCAAACATGTTGGTAAGGCAGCCGTGACTTACGATTGTCAGGTGTAGTATGTGGGCTAGAGCCTTGTATTTTTGCTGAGCAGATCAACGTGGAATTTCGTCGTAAGCGTATGATGGTAATACTCAAAAGCCGTCTTCTCGTTCTGGTAGAGGATGTCTCGCCAAGGCTAGTGATAAAACCCCTTGGGGGATGGAGAGGCCAAGCTCGTATGCCGAAGCTCTGGAGGTGACGAGTGGATAAAAGATTGACAAGTTTGGAAGGTTGGAAATTGGAAGGAATTTATCCGGTGAGAGGCCTAGAAGACTCCCGGGGGAGCGTACGTGCTGGCCCTTCACGGCTTCCGTATCTTTGACAATGGAATGTCTCAGGCTTGAGCGAAGAAGGTGTTACTGGAAGCGTCGAGAGTAAAGTTCGGTGAAAGAAACCGCTCTTGATGTCATCACCAAATCGAGTGAGGGAGGAGGTTGAGGAAAAGACGTCCATGCCCCTGAGGGTATTAGGCTTTGTCTGCTAATACTCGTCATCCAATGCTTTTAATCGCAACTATTTTCATTTTATTCATCTCAGCAAGGTAGGTAGAAGGGTGGGTACGTGATCTGAACACAGCAAGCCTCAAAGCAACTGCTTCCTCAAAACTACAACGCTTCGCTGCTTGCGTTGTTGGAATCTAGGTCTAAGTGTCGTCAGGTTTTGAACGCCGGCGCCAAACGATTTAATTACATGGATCGAAAAAATCTTCACATAAGAGGGGGTTCCATCATCCTTCATGAGTGGGTGACGGAGATGGCCTCCTCTAGGATATCCAAGCCCTGCTGGATCTCCTCCTCAGTAATGGTCAACGGGGGCACGAAACGCAGGGTGTTGGTGCCGGCAGTGATGATCAGCAGACCGCGCTCGCGGGCGGCCTTGACGATCGGCGTGGGATCCTGGGTGAGCTGGAGACCGAGAATGAGGCCGCGGCCGCGGACCTCCTTAATCAGTTCGGGGAAGCGCTCGCGCAGGGAGTCGAAGCGGGTCTTGAAGATTTCGGCCTTGGCGGCGACGGCCTTTTGCAGGCTGGGGTCGGCGAGGCGGGAGACGATGTTGTGGGCCAGGCGGCAGGCGAGGGGGTTGCCGCCAAAGGTGGTGCCGTGGTCGCCGACCTTGATCTTCTCCGAGACGTTGTTGTTGACGATGGTTGCACCGATGGGGAAGCCGTTGCCGAGCGCCTTGGCGGTGGTGATAATGTCCGGGTGGGCCTCCCTGGGCAGGTGGGTGTGGGCCCAGAAGGTGCCGGTGCGGGACAGACCGCACTGAATCTCATCATAGATGAGGACGGCGCCGACCTCGCGGCAGCGCTTGGCCAGGGCGATCAGGAAATCGTCCGTCGCGGGCGTGACGCCGCCCTCGCCCTGGATGGGCTCGACGATAACGCCGCAGGTCTTTTCGGTGACGGTCTCGTTGATGGCGGCGACGTCGTTGAAGGCGCCGAGCTTGAAGCCGGGCAGCATCGGCGCAAAGGGCTCCTGGTACTTGGGGTTGTGGGTGGCGGACAAGCTGCCCATGGTGCGGCCGTGGAAGGCATTATTGAAGGAGACAACCTCGTACTTGTCGCCCGAGGGCTGGCTGACTTTGGCGGCCTTCCTGGCGAACTTGATGGCGGCCTCGTTGGCCTCGGAGCCCGAATTGCAGACAAAGACCGAGTTGGCGTCGTGCATGGCACCGGCCTCGCGGGTCTTTTCGATCAGCAGCTTGGAGAGGGCGCCGGTCCAGGGGTTGTAGTAGAGGTTCGAGGCGTGCATGAGCGTGCTACCCTGTAAGGTTGGGCATGTACTGTCAGCGCAACTCTTTTTATAATGACTCACGGCGGCTCGGATTTACCCACCTGCTCCGTCAGAATCTGGGTCAGCTCTGGGTCGCAGTGTCCCAAGGCATTGACGGCGATACCAGCGGTGAAGTCGAGGTATTTCCTACCCTCGACGTCCCAGAGCAGAGATCCTTGGCCCTGCACGAAGACGGGCGGTGGCCGGGCATATGTGGCGACCATGTACGGCGCATGTTCGCGGACGAGAGCGGCGCTCGGTGAGTCTTCGGTCGGATCAGGGTTGGTTACTGAGGACTGCTTCTACTCGTTGCCAGTGTTAGTAATGTGATGAGTCACTCGAAGAGTTCGTGGCTTCGCGGGATCACCTACGCCGAAGTTGCTCTTGACGTCTTTCGTGGCGGCAGCGGCCGCAGAAGAGAGCGCGCGGGTGTTGATACGCGGGGCGACGGCCAGACCGAGCTGGCACTTGGCCAATTGAAGTCGCAGAGGAGCACGGAACGCCATCATTGTATCTTGTAGACCTAACAGGACTCTGCGCAAACGGACTGGAGAAATAAGAATGGTGTTGAAGAGAAGTCGTCAATTAAAATTTGGGCCGTTCGCGCTTGCATGGGCAGAGGTGACTCGTCAAACCCCGTTATCGATAAGGCGCGCATTTTCCCACTTTTTGCGCTGTTTGGAGGGGCAGATCCACCTTTCCCGGCGCTACGTGCGCTGTGCCCTGGGGATATCCCTCCGATCTCGGTCGGGCTCGGACGAACTGCCGATGTCTTGAAACGGTTTTCTTGTGCAACTGATTTTTTTGATTGACTCATATGTGCACCTTGCTCAGGTAGTCAATCAACCTGGGTTGGGTAACCTTCTTATTTTCTTGGGCTGAACTCCTCTAAGCGTGCGCGATTCCCTAGTCTGTAGAGTTTATTGTACATTTCGCGAGGGACGTTGTCCCAGTCCAGGGTTGCATTTGCACACAAACCGTTGTTGAATTCCGCCTCCACTCTTACCGATCGAACGTCACGATCCATATTCTCTCTGATATATTCTATCTCCTTCCAGGTTGCAGCCGAGCCTGATTCGGACGTCAAAATCGAGGACCAGAGAATAATCTCGTCTGGAGGGTTCCCCAAAGCAAAAATGCCGACTTTCTTGAAATAGCGCCTAAGCAGCAACAGCACTTTTTCCTCGTCAAAAAACCGCAGCAACCATAGTAACCCACTCATCTCAAGTTCCGTTCGCTCGCCTAACCATTCGAGGAGCATCGCGCTAATCTCTCCAGGCTCTTCTCCAGGCTCTTCTTCCTGCCGATTTCGAGAAGCTGATTCAAGAATTTGGCTGGTGATTAGGTACACTTGTGTTTGCTGCTCGACAAGCATTTTGATGATTGTCAGATCAAAACGCCCAATCAACTCAGAAAATCCGTCTTGTGTCATTTTGATGGAGCAGTTATCACATTCGATAAGAAACCTTTTCATGTCGATTGGGGGGACTCTCCAATTCTTTCGGAAAAACAAGACTTCAACAACTCGACGATTAATACTGATCTTTTCTCCGTAAAGGCGCAAAAGCTTCTCCGCCGTTGCATAGTCGCAGAGCTCCAATGAGGACTCTACACCTTCCAGATCAAACTGGAAATTAGGGTGTTCAACTTGACTTAGATTAGAAAGGGCCTCGGCAGGTCTCCAGTGGTGTATTTTATCAATGACTTCCTTGTTTACGGTGAACTTTTGTCCCCTTTCAAGAAGCGTACGAATGTGGTCTGGGATGCCGGCAGCCACAATTCCATTGAGTACTCTTCCTGTCCATTGAGGTAACTCTTCAAGAAATGATACCATCGTCCGCGCGAGGATAACCTTGCAATATCTCAAATCAAGAAACAAATATTTTTTGAGGTCTTGAACGAGCTGCTCTTCGGTCTTGAAGTAGTCCGGCAAAAGTAGTGATCCCGAGTCGCTTTGCGATACGTCAGAGGCTATTGCAAGCAGGGCGTAGACCATGTCCCGAGGGTCGCTCGCCTTGCTCTTTCGGAATCGTTGCAACAAGACCGAGAGCATGTTCTTTCTTGGAGATCTCCGGGTAAACGAATCTGGGAATAGGTCCAGAACCGCTTGGCATCCATCGTCTGGGGCGACGCCAATAACCTTCGCAGCGATATTCAGCGTGGAAGCCTGAATGGACCATCTCCCGCAATAGATCGAAGCTGCGCGCGCATTTGACACTTCCTGCAAGACCCATATCCTGGTAAACCAAGGCTCATCCAGGAGAGAAACGAGGGCGTTTCTTTGGACATCGGCGAAGACAGCCTGATCGAGATCTGAGCTGTGGCGGATCGCCGACCCATTCTTTTGCGCCCAAGTGAGATCTGCGTGACTTTTCTGGCGTTTCCATCCCTGTTGAAGCTTTCTTAGGCATTCCAGCAATAGTTTTCTCTCAAACGTGGAAGGGCCCAGCCATATGACGACCTGTTCCGCTTTTCTGTAGATGCTGGCCATCTGTCCAACCTGATGGCCTCGCTCAGCAATGTTGTTCTGGTCGATACAGATAGCGTCAATCCACATGACTCTGCTCAAAAAGTCGTCTCGGAGATCTTTCAAAGCAGTGAATAGATTGTTCGTGATGCAAAGGGTTTCCCCGTTGGCTGTGATGGAGGCCGAGAGCTCTGTGCTGCCCCAGGCATAGGACAAGGCTTCGTAGGGGATGATCACATCCAGATCCAGACTTGCTTGAAAGATATCGCATGATATCTGGCTTGTGGATCCAGGATGAAGCATGAGGAGTCGGAAAGATTGCCCCGTGAGGTCTAGCGGCTCGTACTGAAAGAGGCTCATGATATGATTGACGTTTGGACGTTCGCGCGAATTTCCGGTGGCGTAGCTAGGAAGCTCAATGTGGTCGTCAAGCGTTCGTATGCCTTTGAATCACGCTGAAAAGATGCTCGTGGTGGGATTGAATGTCTCCCAAATACCCCTGGGCGCAAAGCAATCAGGCTGAATGAGGGGTATAGTTGTCTGACAGGTAGCCAAGCCAGGCTGCTTGTCGAGCTGCTCCGCCAGCGAATTTGCCTTGTAACACCACATGGCTGATGTACCCTTTGCATGAGGATTTGGCCAATGATATGTTGTTACGATCGCGGGTGATATTTGTGTGGTGGCGAAGCCAAAGTGTATCATTTGCCCGATGGGCGGATTTGCACACCTCATGGCGAACCGGCGACACGCGAGCCAACGTACCCAATATCAAGAGTTCTGAATGAAGATTTGTCAAACGCGTCTCACCTTACAAGGTAAAAGGACTGATGCGACATTTTGTCAGAGAGCACTACCGCAAAGCAGCGGAGAAGCAAGGAGGCGAGGCTAGTTGCCAATCGTTGTTTCATAGCAAGAAACTAACGATCGACTGTCTTCCCGACCGGAGTGTCGTATATTTACACAGCTTCGGGGTGGACGGGACTGGAGATCTCGGGGGTCGGCGTTATCCACGATGCCGGATTGCATCGGGATTCTATCGGCTCGTGACTCGTCATGTGGACATCGGATGCGTTCCTGGAGAAGCTCGCTCTACCCCAATGCGGGGATGGCGAGCCCCCCTTTGGTGCTTAGGTAACCTTCGTGCCTTCCAAGTTTCTTGGTTGGTCAAAAGTCCTGCAGTGCACTACAGTGCAGCAATCTTCAGTGGAGTTGGACAGCGGTTCAGCAGCTGCCAGCGGTAGAACCGGCGAGCGAACAGCGCCAGATGTGCCAGCCGGCTGTCCCTGATTGGCCATCCTTGGTGTCGGATCCGGGGTGGATGCCAAAGCGGCCTAGTGCCGGAGGGAGCAGTGCCCGCGTGCCCCTCTACCCCGTGCGGGTTGACTCGAATCTCGAGCACCCACGCTGGGCACCCACGCAACCCGCGCAACCCACGCACCTTATGGTGAGGTGGGCGAAGTGGGTTTGGGCCTCTTCACATGTCAGCTGCCCCCCAAACCCAAACAAACGTCACCATCTCACCTCAGAAGCCAGTAATTGAACCGAGCCCACCAGAGGCACTCACTCGACCGCTTTCACATTGAAACATGTGCCGTCGGTACCCTGCTCAAGGACCCTCTTTCACGAGCAATGTCGGCCGTTGCTGCTGCTGCTGCTGCTGTTGCTCCCCTTTCCCTTCGCAATCTTCTTTGACAGCTCTCTACACTTCTCCGCCAGATCCGTCGCGAAACATATCGTCATTCATTCCTGGCTGTCGTCTTCCGTCGTCTCAGCCTTCTAGCTTCCCGTGCCGTCTCGTACAACCATCCAAAACGTAGGATCCAAAACAACCGGAGCAGCTCCGGCCTTCCCTTTCGAACCAGTCCAACATCGGGTGGCGGTCCGTGGTATCGAGCCGTCCGTTGCTGCACCTCGCTCGCCAAGCGCTTCCCCCGAGCCTGGACGCATTACTATGGCCTTTTAGCCCTGAATTACAACATTACTCGCGCTGCGCCGTCCCGCCGACGACTTCAACGCCATCGTTGTCCCAGCCACAACCTCGTGGTTTTGCGCTGCTCGCTTGGTCAGCCGCCTTCCGGCTGTCCTCGGTGCCAAGATCCATGACCCTGCGACGGAATCTGCAAACACTTGCTTCTTCTTTCGCACCTCTTCCACTGCACCGGTGTCCGTCGTAGTATACCCCAGTCGACATGATAGACCACGTCCTTGGACGGCCGTCGGTCAAGTCGCGCCGCCTTCAGGTGCTGGCGGTGCTGGCTTTCTGGTCGGCATACATCTTTAGGTAAGATGCGACGTCTTGAACTCTGGGCAACGTCGCCGCGATAGGAGCTGATTCAATCTCTTGCAGAGGACACCCTCACGGCCCTCCCGTCATCCGCTTCTTCTCCAAGCTCACGACGAAGCGCCTCACGACATGGCAGACCGTCGTCGTCACCATGATCTACCTGTACGCTGCCCGACACTTTAGCACTCTAGTCGGCCTTGCGAGTCCCGAGCCCATGTCTAACATGTACGACGCCACCTACTTCCGCGCAACCTGGATCTTGACTGCCCTGGATGCTGGCTTTTGGACCGCCATGAAGATCCGCGCAAAGTGGCTCCGCGACTTAGCCAGCATCGTCTTCTCCGTATTCTACATGTTTGCCGCTGAAAAGGCCGACGAAAAGGTGCGCAAGGTGCGCGGCATGTTGACCGTAGAGCACCTGCGCGTGTCTTGGGACAAAGGAACGACGCCATACTTGAAATTCTTCCAAGGCCTCATGCGACCTCGCTTCTCCCGCTGGCCGCCGCGCGCACTCCGCATTCCCAGGCCCGCTGGCAGCGACTACAAGGAGCCGGTGTCGGCCTGGCTCTACTTCGATGGCCCATTGACGGACCTCGTGCGACACAGTAGAATTATTCTGGATATCCCCGGTGGTGGGTTTGTGGCCATGGATCCTAGGTGCAACGACGACAAGCTGTTCGCGTGGGCATCCAAGACTGGCATGCCAGTTCTGAGCCTAGACTACAAGAAAGCCCCCGAGTTCCCGTACCCCTTTGCCCTGAACGAGTGTTTCGACGTGTACACGACACTCATTCGCAGCAAGGGAAGATGCATCGGCATGTCCGGAAGAGAGACACCCCGAATCGTGCTTACAGGCGACAGCGCTGGTGGCAACTTGGCTACGGCAACAACTCTCATGATTGTAGAACGAACATCAGTACCAATGCGGCGCTATTCGAGCACCGGAGATCTGCCACTGCCCGATGGATTGGTCTTGTTCTATCCGGCACTCGATATGAATATTGGCAACTGGATGTCAGACGAACAAATGTCGCTTATGAAAGATAGAAGGTTGAGGAGCACGAACCAATCGATCATCAGGAGGAAGAGCATGCAGTATAACGACCTCGTCGGCACGCCCCATCACACTGATGACGAGGAAGAGGCCAACAAGCAGTCGACCGAGCTGACAGCAAAGGAGGTCCAGATCGCCTCACAACAAGCGCTTGCTAGTCCCCATCCCGAATTTTCGCATGGGGGGCCGCAGAGTGTGTCCAATGCAGAGCTATCAGCTCCGGATATCAAGCGTCAGCAGAGTGCATCCCATCACTCGGAACCGCTTCGAACCCGCCTTGCCATGTCCTCCATGATCTCCTACTTTAACGATCGCGTGCTCACGCCTGAGATGATGCGGGCCATGATTATTCTCTACATCGGTCCTCACAACCGGCCCGACTTCAGCAAGGACTACCTCCTTTCGCCCGTCCTTACCCCCGACTCCCTTCTCGCGCGTTTCCCCAAGGTCTACTTCCTGACCGGTGAGCGGGACCCCCTGGTGGACGATACAGTCATCTTCTCAGCCCGCCTGCGCAAGGTGAAGGAAACCATGTTCGATCAGGCTCAATCCGAGCGCTCCGACTTTGGCGATGGCCTCGAACCCGTCTTCAACCCCAAGGACGTCGCAGAGGTGATGCTGATCCCGGGCATCTCCCACGGTTTCCTGCAGTTCCCGACCGTCTACCCACCCGCATGGAAACACTTTGAGAGGTCGGCAGAGTGGATCACGGAAATCTTTGCCTCAGCGGATGCCGCTCGGGAGCGGGAGAGCCGGGGTCGTCGACGAGTCGGCGGCGGGCCCATAACGAACGGCAACAGCGAGGGAAGGCACCACAACCGCGCCGAATCCAGCGGCGACGAGGACAGGCCGCTGGAGATCAGTATGACGAGGGCAAACCGCAAGAACACCCTGACAAGGGAGCCGCAGGCCATGGACGAGAGCGAGTCCATTGTAGACAAGGCCGATGTCGGCAAGAAGAAGAACGGCCGCGCGAGGGGCGCGAGCAAGAGTGCGGGCGCGAGCCTTGTGAAGCTCAAGAGCACAGACGACTTGCTAGGTAGGAGAATGCAGGGCCTCGCTGGCGGCTTGACGGGCGTTGGACGGGGACAGGAATGAAGTCATCGACTTTTGCGGTGTTCTTGTACGATGGAGGCGCACACTAGCACCTCAGTTCTTGAGTTACAGCCCATCTTGCTGTAGGGGTATGATTCCGTTGAATGGGAGACTTACCGGGTGGCTATAGACTGTCTGTAGATTGGATTCGTCAACGAAGCTGTATACACGCGTCGGGTAGTACCAAGGTTTATAGACACAGTTGCGTGCAATTGCTCATGATCGCTCCCCCTTTTGGTGCTTGTCATAAAGTCCAGTATCCGCTGAAGTAATAATGGTCGTCAGGGATTCGTGGGATGGAGCAAAACCACGGGTTTCCAATGGTCACTCCCCTTCATCCGTACGACATCCTAGGGGGACTTTGCAAGCTGGCCCTGGATGTTCAGTCGTGATAGATCTAACTTGACCACCAACTCGGAGCGACTTTACGCTGTCCTGGTGTCTGGGTTTACAATATCATGTACATGACGTGATCGTGACGGTGCATCAGTCGACGATTTGCCGTCGAGCCTGCGTCAGGTTAAGCGACAAGCAACCCCAAGGGCTTTCTGGCCTCTAATCCGGAGAAGGGGGACTTCCTTGGCCTTGGGGTGAATACTCTCATCACTTCATAGAGCGCTGCCTACTTCGACCTTGCATCATGAGCAGCAAAGCTCGAGACTTGAAATTATAAGAGACCTTTTGACGCCGCTGGACAAAGTGGTTTCAAGACTCGTCTCTTTAGCAGCGTCTGACGGCCCATATAACCTATCATCATCGCCGCACCGTCCGTCTTGGAGATTACACGTGTAGAAGGTGGCAAGACCACAGCTACCCAACACTGACTTGGCTTTGCCAACATCACAATAGCCACCAGTCGTTGCATAACTAGCACGCCAGCCCTTGTGCTTTTGCGACATCTCCCCACATTTGGATTATACCGCTTTAACTCGCTGTTAATTTACAATCTCCTCAATATCGCGAGATGACAGCCACGGGGCCGTCCAAATATCGATGAACACAGCCAAGAATCCTAGATGCCAAACGCGTCCTGCTAGACTCGGCTTAGATACTCTCCCAAATACCAAAAACTATGGAAGAATATGAGCTCTTGAATGATTCCAGGCATATGGAAAGTTCAAAAAATCGACACTCACCACCAAGAGACGTGTATAGCAGTACCTCGGCGAGGTTCATCCTCAGGGGCTACCTGTTGCATGGCCACTTGCCCCTCCCTCTCCCCTTACCGCCTCGAAACCACAAGGCAAAACTGACGGCGAGAAACTTCAATGAGAGACAATCTGAATTAGCGGGGAGTATTTCAAAGCTTCCATCTACAAATCCACTACTTTGCGGGGCGTTCTAACAAACGGGCTGTGGCTTGCCAACCTCACTTACCCGTCGCTAAAAGTTGATGAAAAGGGACAGCCAAGAGAGAAGACGGGAATCTTGCAAAAGTCATAGTTCGGAAATGTCTTTAAGGGAAAGGCGAATCACTCCCTTCTCCACAACCGATCAACTGCGCACAAACTTCAGACATTTACAGGCGAGAGTAGGGACAATGTATTCATGTCGTAGGGAGTGACTCAAGGTCATCTTGCTCGTGTCCGTCATTGTGGTCAACATGCGCTCCCCCCCCCCCCCCCCCCCCCCCCCCCCCCCCCACAACACACACAAGACAACGCATACCTACCAGCTACAGAGAGGAGAGAAAGGAAAAAATATTTTAGTTGTTGGGGGAGGCAACAACGCATCTTTCGCCTCGCCCCGCTTGTGGGCGCACTGCCCCCCCCCCCCCCCCCCCCCCCCCCCCTTCCAGTATCTTATCGACAATCACAATGTGCATGTTCAAGACGGCAGAGAACCCCTTTTCAAATTACGTGTTTACTATTAATCATTTGCTACAAGGCCATCACCAGCACCTATTCTTGCCGACCTCATGACGATCTGGTATCTTCATCTCAATAAGCCTTTTCCAAATCCCCCCCCAAAAACACCTATAGCCCCAGTTGAAGGGGGACCAGTTCAATCTCACTCGTTGAAAACCGCAGCGAGCTAGAGATAGATAGACATCGTGTCACATCTCCGACCCTCCTCCGACCCTCACCGCTGGCTAAAAAGTCAGACTCCCACCCAAACGCCATCCACCCAACCTCCCCTCCCCCTCCCAAGGCGTATTCAAGAGACTCTCCTCTCAAAAACATCCTCGCGTGAATCAGCAACACACACACACACACACACACACACACACACACACTCCGAAGCCTCAAGCCTCGACCCCAACATACCTAGAAACAACACCCTCAATCTCCCTCTTCAAAACCTCCTTCCTCTCCTCAGAACACCAGCTCCCCTCCACAGAGCCCACCGCGATCCCCCTCCACTCCTCAACACTCAGCCCAAACGCCTCTTGCACGGCGCAGTAGTTTTCGAGAATATAAGCCCCAAAGTACGCAGGATCATCGCTGTTGATGCTGAACCGCACACCCGCGTCCAAAAACGTCCGGATGGGCATCTCCCTCATCGTCCCGACGCCCCTCAGCACCACATTGGAGACGGGACAGAGGCTCAGCAGCGTCTTGTCCCGCGCCAGCCTCGCCAGCAGCGCCCCGCTCTCGGCGGACCGCCTCCCGTGGTCGATGCGCTGCACGCCCAGGTCGTCGAGCGCCGACACCACGCACGCGGCCGGCGCCTCCTCGCCCGCGTGCGCCGTGCGCCGGATCCCCGCCTCGCGGACCGCATCGTAGATGGGCTTCCACATCGCGGGCGGGTACGGCGCCTCGCTGCTCGACATGCCCACGCCCGCAATCGTGCCGTCGGCGAAGTGGCCCTTGGCCTTGGCCTCGAGGAACATGCGCATGCCGTCTTCGACGGAGCAGTGCCGCAAAAAGCACACAATGTACTCGATCGTCATGCCAAAGTCCTGTTGGGCACGTTCCTTTGCGCGCTGCAGGCCCTCCACGACCGTCTCGTACGCCACGCCGCGGCAGGTGTGCGCCTGGGGGTCGAAAAAGACTTCGGCATGACGGACGTTTTGCGCGTGTGCCTTTTGGAAATAGGCATAGCCCAGCTCCTCAAAGTCAGTCACCGTCAGGAGCACGGAGAACCCGATAAAGTAGTAGTGCAAAAAGTCGTCGAGCGAGGTGAAGTTGCGGTACCGCTCGTAGAGAGCCTCGACGCTGGCAAAGGCGGGATCCTTGTCGACGGGCAGGGCGATGTTGTTCTGTGCGGCGAGGTGGAACAGCAGCTCGGGCCCTAGTGAGCCCTCGATGTGAATGTGATGCTCGCATTTGGGCAGATCGACCAGGAAGTCGTGAAGGCCGTCCTTGCACATCGTGGGCGGGTGTGTGTGTGTGTGTGTGTGTGGGTGGGTGAAGAGAGACGGATGTCGAACGTGTGGTGTGTGGTTGCAGATGCTTAGATGGAGGTCGCTATCGGCTTTGGAGGACGATGATGGGATGAAGTTGGAGGTGATGCACGAGCAAAGGTTGCGAGATGGAATTGTAGACAGAGATGTTTCACCTGTAAAAAGTTTGCCCAAATCTCGACCTTTCTGGTGGCTGTTGTCGTTCACGACCAAAATAGATGTTGGAGAACTTCTAGAAGTCTTGGGGACGAACGCACGGCTTAGTGTCTGTCGCCGAAGGTTTCTTCTTATCCATGTTGTGTCATTTTATTGAATTTTTTCTTCGTTTTGCCTTCTTCTTTTATCTACACGACCCGACTCTGTCTCCAGATTCGCGGTTTAGGTTATCAAGTTCCCCTCGTTGTCGGCGAGTGCCGTGTTTTTCTCAGCGGCGGAGGACGGCGAAGGTTTGGCCATTCTCGTTCGCCGCTTCACTGGGTCCGGCTTCCGACCGAACATAAGTGGTTATGCTAACGCTGTTTAGCTTGGAAAATCCATCTCGATGACAAAGGGTTTGTAGAGAGACAGAGACAGAGACAGAGTGAGAGAGATAGAGTGAGAGAGAGCCAGAGAGCAGCGAAAGTCCTCCAACGCTCTCGGAGAAACAAAGAGTCCAAGACGACCAGGATTGACCGTAGGGCAAGAGATCGCGAGAACGAAGCACTGAAAAAGGGTTCCCCCTGACCAAGAAACTTCCCGCGCCACGTATTCAGAGGCATGCCCTCGCCTGAATCTCTGTCTCTCTCTAGCAGCTTAAGCGCTCCTCTCTGTGGTCAGCGGCCCAATTTTCCGGGCGCGCGACGCACACCCTGCGGCATTAAACGCACGACCAGCGAAGCCGTCGAACGACAAGATGGTTTGAAATATCCATGTTGAAGCGGGCTGAGAGTAACATCGACATGGGAGAGACATTGGACGAGATACAACCATTGACGAAACAAGCTCCGCAGAGATCAAGCTCTCCGTCTGCGTGTCACGACGATGATGTCGCAGTGAATCGGAAGTAGGCTCGCAAAACTTGGTAATAGGCTTACTCATGGATCCTACCCTTCTTTCTCTAGCCTCGACATCGGAAAGAGGCGACCCGGCGCAATTGTCGCAAGTAAGCAGGATTGAAGCTGACGTTGCAGTGGTAATGATACGCAAAGTCTTGACATTGACATAAGGAAGGTTTCCGCGAATGGCATCTTTTCTGTTTGAACAGGATGGGGCCACCAGCTTGCCAGGTTCCATGTAATATGTTAAGATCTCAACGACGGCAGCCTCACAGACCTAGAGACTGACAGGTATAGGCGGCCGCCACATATAACACTGCGTTTTGTGGTTTGGTTCGTCATCTTCAGCCGTCCGCCAACGGCCAGCAGTGTGCGGGCTAGTGCCCCTCGAGCTCGTCTAGATGCCTTCGAAACCAATCTGCATTGCACTTGCCGACCTTCATTGGCTCGACGGCCCTCGAGTTGTCTGGTCTTTGAAGGATGCTCCCCGTGGACGGAAAGGGCTTGCCGCTGAACCGCTCTAAAGTCTAGACCTGTGGCATTGCTTTTTCTTGTCACAGAGCGTAGAGACATTCAGAAACCTGCCGATTCCCCGGTTTTTTTCCCACTTTGGGGAGCTGAAGGGCTGGCAAGTGGTGGCGCCGCCGCTGCTCCTAGGATTTCTCAGTAGGGATCATCCCAGAGCTGAAAGTTAAACGTCAACTGGACCTTTCGAGGGCCGATCAGAGATCCTAGTGTCAGACTGCGGGAGGCGGGCGGGGAGATAGGAGTGAGGAAGGGGAAAAAACCGCAGAAACGACCGGGATCCTGTGCTCAGATCCGTCTCGTCGCTGCCGATGAACCGGGTGGGCAGCAGCCGACGGGATGGCTGAGTACGAATACTAACTAGGCGGACGTTAGTCGTTTCGCGTCACTGGGACCTGAGTTAATGATACCATTCACAGAGTTTCCAGGGCCACAGTGTAGAGGAGTTGAGATATTGCATGACGACCGAACGAGCCTCCTCAGGCTGTTGCTCCGAGCTGTCAAGCAAAGGAATGTTCCTGGTCTCAGGCCCCCTCTCCCTCTGAGAAGGGTCTCTGGGCCCTTGATGTGCTTGGTTATCAGCCCCATCCATGCTGGCACGGGCTGTCCCATGGCATCTGTGACGTGAGCCGTCGCAACCACCGATCTCCAAGTGAGAAGGGAAGCCTCTGCCAGTTTTGCGCAAAAGCTTATCGACAGGAATAGCTCCAATGTCCATGTGTGATGGTGGAATTGCGGTTGGAATGGGGGTGTCGTCGTTTTTTCGTCCCTTCATCCGTTGTGTCTTTTTAAGCTTGCCATTGCCGTTCCACCCCGGGGGGGGGGGGCGCCCGGTGCTTGTGCGCGGCCAGTCAACAGTCATCCCGTTGCGTCTTGAGCCCTCTGTTCTAATTCTGTCCGTTTGAAGCCGGCCACCACTTTCCCATCAGACTTTCCATTTTCCTACCTTATCCAAAGCCTTGGGATGCGCCCGTGAACCTTTTGTTCCAAGATCGACAACCTTGAGCCACATGGGACTCAAGCTTCCTGTTGACGCGCCCGAGCGTGCGGGAAGCAATCCTGTTGTCTTTCCGCCGAGCCTGTATCAAACTGCGGGTCGAAGATGGTCTGCCAAGTCTGGTTTGTCCAGCTGCCTGCTACCCATGTAGTGTATTCCCCCTCCCCGCTGGCAGGAATGTAGAATCTGCCAAACCAGCCAGACCCAATTTCATGCAAGCTAGCAAGGGCGTCTTTGACCGTGGTGTTTCATTCGGCTTGTTGACCGCCTGTTGCCAATGGTTGCCGCCGCAGACCCAATCCTCTCCGCAACCTTTGCCGGGCCCAGTTGTTTGGAGGTACCGCTGCTCCAAAGCGCGCGTCAAGATCCAAGAATGGGTTGTTGACCGTTTCCAAACGTTGCTTCGAGGAACGGGTGCTGACTGGCCTGCCAATCTGCCTGGGCAACGGAAGCTAATCGGTGGAGAGTAACATGCATCCGTGTCTTGGGCCCGGACCTTGACAGCTAAGGTAGTATTACCAACACCGTAGCAAGCCGCGGCTGACGGCACAGGACAAAAATGTGCTTCTGCTGTCGTTGCGGCCATCGTCACACTGCTTTCTGGTCTCTGTAAGTGAGCTTGCACGAGTTTAAGCTATGCGATGCGATATTACTACCATCTGTACTGGAGTCCTCGACGGTTATATTTGTGTCACTTGTGCATGACGACTCCCAATCTACCCTCATTCGGTCTCCTTAATCATAATTCATGACAAAATCTCTTCGAACAACAAAGCCAAAGACTGACTAGGCGATTCCGATCGAATTGGTGGGAAGCTTCGCCGGCAGAAAAAATCCTCGGGATTCCAGGTGGGCGGAGGAGGGCTTGCCAGCCGGAACCAAATTAAATCCCCTTTCCTCTTTGCGGGGTTGCACACCATTCTGGCTGATGTCCATCACGCTACCCAGGAGCTGTTCCCTCCCTGCGGAGATACCGAATGGCACATCGAATCCAGAATGCGGCCGATGGCGTCTCCTGAGCACCGTGCTTGACCGAGTCTGGGCTTGTCTGCAACGCAGGCTGCTGCTACGGTGCTTGTAGTGTGACTTGCGCTGCACATGGTCCGTTTCGGTGCCCCATAAGAGGGTGTAGATGGAGGTGAGGAGGTGGTGAGGAGGGCTCGGAGAAGGTGCTACTTTGGACAGAGCTCCGATGAGGCCGTGCTGGCGTGCTAGGCTTCTCGGCCATCACCCAGTGTTATCGAGATAGTAAACTGCACTTAATTCGCTCCGCGGATGGAACCTGGCAAGTTACCACTCCAGGCTGTCTTGTTTCATATGTGACGGACAAACCTTGGGAGCTCGAGCCAGCTTGCCAGGTACGCCAATCGCGCCGTCAATATTCAGTCTGCGGTCCGTTGTGGATAACGATTGACGAGAAGGAGCACGTTTTTCCTGGGCTTGTTCAGAACTTTGATATAATTAGTTGACTGAGCAAATCGGCTCAATAACACTGTGAGGTGGTAACCGTCTGTTGGTGGTTAACTCGACGGCGGAACCCCGTCACAGACCAAACTTCAAAGCTTGGCTACTGATACAAGAAAGTGCGGAGCCGATCTCAGCCATCCGCAGATTCGGCATTCGGTTGTGATTAGATGCGTCAGCTCGTCGGCTCCACGGCTCCTTTAGGATAAATGTCCTGGCTATACGTAGCTAATGCTCTTAATCCGCGGCACGAAGAGCCATTATCATTGTCGACTAAGGAGCGGACAAGGGATGGCATACGTGAGGGTCCCATCACCGTATCACGACTGTCCGTGTAGCGAGCCTAAATGATACCTGTTGGTCGCGTGCACAAATGCGGACTTGCAACAGACCTCAGCAACTCCATCGTCCCCGTTCCTTGTGGTTGACCTCGTTCCGGACTTGAAGCAATTACCATGATACCGTGACCTTGTTGACATGGGCTTGTCCTGTGAGCCCCTGTGTGTTCGCAGTACCCATGGCCCAGTTCAGGTAATCCTCTTGTCTGCGATTGACATGGAATTAATGGCGGCGATCTGTTGAAGAGGTGCTGTACGACTCGGGGATCGCGTTACATTGCTGCAAAGTGCAAACACACCGTCCCGGCTGGAGCGTAGCGAGTCGTGAAATGAATCCAATCTGCTTCTGTCCAGTACAGCCGCACCATGTACGCGAGTGCCTGCCGTGTCACCATCTGCCACTGATCTGCGCTTTCGTCACGCAGCCTTCTACCGTGGCTCGGGATTCTCCGAGGTAGAGGCCTTGAATGGTCGACTCACGAACGTGGGAAGGGGTGCTTTCTCCGTGACTTGAGCCAACCGTCATTCACTACCGTCGGGGGCTTGGTAAGTCTCTGATGGCAATGCGACCTACAGCGAAGTACGTATCATGAATGTACGTGCTGCTGAGATTAGAGTATCGTTTTGTCGAAGCCAAGCTCGAAAGTGCCAAAAGTTGACTTTAACCCTCGAGCGATGTCCCTACTCTTCTCTTCTGTCCCAAGAAGCGTAACTCCAGGCTAGATACTAGTTTCGGTCCGTTCAAAGGTTGGAGGGTTTCGCTTTTCGTGAGCAGAGGTGATATCGATGATTGCGAGAAAAAGCTTTTAGATGCTATTCTTGACACAGACCTGTGGGGTAATTACCGGGCCCGACCACGCAGTCTCCGTAACATGCGGAATACGTCCCAACCCCATGGACAACACGCCCTGTAGAGATTTTCGGGGGAAGAATGATCCCCTCGGCCTGACAAGGGAGTCACTCTGTCCATCACAGCATAACCGACCGACGTTGGACGTCGTGCGGCGTACGAGAGATATTTGCCAGTTGCGGTCGTCTGTGTGGTGTACCGCATCGCGAGCAACCACAGCGGCCAAATACGCCACAACAGAGGGCGCAAGAGCCAAGCAAGCCCTGAGGTCGGAAAGCTCATTTGCGTCTTGTATTTGCTTGTCGTTGATGTGGTGAGTGTGTCGTTGGCCGTTGTGTGTCGTGGTACAAAGTGGAAACCTACACGCAACCTGACCGGGTGCATGGTCTTCGGGAAGTGGGATGCGGCGTGCGAATGGATGCATCCCCGGCCCACGCGAATGGCGGCCCTCTTGAGAGGCCCATCATGAGGGGGAGGGATCGTCTGTTGCGGCACGACTTTGCCAGGAGAGGCTAGGGACGCACTACAAACTAGTCGTGCTAGTCTCCTCTCCCTCCTAGGCTCTAGCTCATAAGCCTGTGCAATAGCGCACTGCGTGCTGCAGGAGCGCATGTTGACAAGGACAGGGCCTTACCGGGCCCGGGGCAATTGACCAGTTCTCGACACATGATGGCGGATGCGGAGCGTTCCAGGGCGGGAAGACGCGGTTGGCGAGATCAAATCTTGCGCAACCACGATGGTATCGACTATTGCGCGGGGAATTGAAACTATACTATTGGCCGCGTCGGCTTGCTAGCCCTCGGCTGGCTGACCGAGCAAGTGCCCATGTGTCACAATGCACTGATGAGAGGAGCGGAAGGTAACCAGCCCGGCCACAGGCTACCTGTCTGTCCGTGATATGATGGTTGCGATGGTGCTTTGCCGTGGAGGAGCCCAATACTACGCCAGGAGCGTGGCAGTCACGCAGTCTGGCAAAAAGTCGGAGAAGAAACGAGGAACGTGGGAGTCCTGGCGAGCATGTCGGAGGAAATTTCGGGCCATCGGCAGCGATTTCGATGTTTTCTGCTGGGGCGGCCTGCAAGAGCCATGCAATGACCAGCTCGGGGTTGTAGCCGAACGTATGCTGTTGGGGAGGCCACTCGCTGAATGCTCTTCCAACGGTGGACACCGATCCGTGACCACAGGTATCCGTAGCGCCAGCTTAGTTTGACAATGGCATGTTGAAGAAGCCGGGTCTGGTTGGCATCCAAGTGGGAACTCGACCGTTGCAGATAGAACCCCGGGTATCTGACCGAAGGGCTTGACAGGTCGGCGTTTGAGCAGTGAGCGGACGAATCTTCCACGACCCGGAAGCCAAGGCAAGATGACATTGGGACGTTGCCGGTTCGTGGCTTCACTGTCAACGGTTCAAGACCAGGCCAGGCCTGGCCATCCTATGGCTTTGTCACCCAGGGCACCGGCGTGGACGACCCCCGGGTGGTGTTTCCCCTGGCTGGCGAGCGACATCCGTGCGTGTTTGCGTGTTCTCCGCCAGGAACGGAGCTTGTGGGACATGATTCGGGGAAATTGGATGGTCGTAACTTGGCGAGGATGTGGTTTTCGATGGAGCCACTTGGTGGCCTTTTGGGGACATCCGGATGTTGCCGACTGATCAGGAGTTACCGGGGAGTGAATCCCTCAAGTGGACATGAGCTTGTCAATCTGCGGGCCCGGTAGCACTGCCACTAGCCCAGGAGGCGGTCGTCATCAAAATCCCCGGCTGGCGGGACCCCATTCGCCGAATCTTGCCTGGTTTCCCAAGATATCCATCACCCATGGCTGTGACGGACTGGGAGGGTAGATACACGTATTTCTCACCTGTTGGATGTGTCGACAATACCTAGATGAGACAAACAGTAATCGCGCTTGCGAGTACGGACAACTTTTCAAGACCCCGAGAAGACGTTTATCGGGAACAAGAATGGTTGGCGGCGTGGGGCCGACGGCTCCTGGATCGGCAGAAGCATGGCGAGAGTGCAGAAACAAGGTGCCGTAACGTGGGACCGTGGGTGTGCGGATACCTTGACTGACGTTGTGTCTTTGGAGGCAGTTGGGTAGCTTATGTCGGACTTAAAGCGGTGTTCGGTGCTGGAGGTGTCCGCTGGCGATCTGGAGACAGATGCATGGGTTGCAGCGATGGCTTTCCAGCCATGAAGACTGATGTGAAGTCGGCACTTCAAATCTCAAGGGCTAAGAGCGGGCGTGCAGGTTGGGTGCTTCGGCAGGCCAGGCGATTGGGAAAAGGCTAATCGTGTTCGGTTGAGGCTGTTGACATGGTCGCTCGCTCGTACTATTACATCGGCATGTGTACTCCGTACGAGCGCCTAGGTAGTGTGTGGTATCTGCGAACGTGGTTGCAAAGGATAGGGGGCCACGGAGTCAGGCATCATCCATCCATGAGGTCGTTACCATGGTATCTTGGACGATTCGCGACCTATAGGATCTGCCGGCTGTGCCAAATGCTTGGTGCAGACCAGGGAACAGACAGATGCTGTGGTCAAGGAAGTGATGCACGTCTCTGAATCGCCGACGTAGATCTTGAGCCGCAGGTTGAAAACTTACGAGGCCTTGAGGGAGAAGACAACAGACTCTCGCATCGTGCCAAGCAAGCTAGTGTGGGCAGAAAGTGAAGCGGCAGCTGTGGTGAGAGGAACTGGGCGAGGCAGAACAGCAAGCTATGTCGCCGGGCACGGTGTGGGTTCGAAGCTCCTTCAACTCGGAGGCAAGCGGTATGCAGGTCGCAGATCGACGCCCAACAACTCAACGGCTTGAAACTCAGGGTTCGGCTGTGCTTCCGGCATAGGTATGCGCAGCAAGTAAATTGCCTTGGAGTCGCTTCCCCCGGCCTAGAGTTGGAGCAAACATCTGGAGTCGACATCAGACGGTGGCTTGATGTCGACCGAGCTGATTTCAAGTTGCTGGGCACGCCGGGCCTGGTTCATACGCTTTGTGGAACCCGGACATGTGGCCGTATGTGTACGGATACAGTATTATTAGAAGGGATCGGGAGAACGGAGACAATTGAATGTGTTGGACAGGACGGCCGACGGCGATGTATCCGCACGGGTAGGCGGAGGGATCCGTCAGAAGAAGAGAGGTTGACGATTGAGGAGGCACGGAGGGTCGGAGGAGGTGGGAGGTGACAGAAAGAAAGAACGAAGCGAGCAATTGCGATCCGATCCAGTCCAGTCCCATTCTCGCTCAAATTCCAGGTTGAAGTCCATTTCCAACTCCGGCTCCGGCTCCAGCTCCAGTTCCAGCTCTAGGTCCAGGGCCAGGATTGGGTTGAAAACTTGCGAGGTCCAAGATGGAAAGAACCGAGACCGAGAAAGCACGGAGATGTGGATGTATACGGAGGTACATCGGAGGATCTCCCTGTCAGAGGCAGGTATTTAGGCTGTTTCGGGGCTAGCGGGCTACGTACTTCATAGTACGTATCTTGACCCATTTTCCTTGTGCGGTGTCAGGAAGCAGGAGGAGGAGGACGAGGCTACCTCAAGGTAAGGTAGCACGCGGTTTTTAGAAGAAGTGGCACATATAGAGGCAACTATCAACTTCAACATAGAATAACAAAATAGAAAGTAAATTATTCAAATTTATTGAAAATGCTAAATATAGAACGAGTCTTAAAAGCATCTATTATACAAGTCAAAGAGTTACTAATCCATGATTCAATTCAATAAATATTAGATAAATTAGAGAAAGAAGTTGATAGCCGCCTTTTTGGTCAACCGAGTGCTTTGGCAGGTAGGTAGGTTCCTGCCTGCCTTATGGAGAAAGGTAGGTAGGTACCTCAGTCGCTCTCTACGTACTGCGTCTCCATCAGGTCATTCAATCACACGAGTGCCATCAGCCTGGAAGCACCCACGCACGACGGCACCCTCCCCCTACTTGCACGTTTCCGGTCGGTCCTCGGTGTCCTGAGATTATGGAAAGATGGCGGAATTTTGGGGGGAAGAGCCTACAATGTTCGGATACCGCGCGGATACCTTGATCCATTGGCGCATAAGGCTCAGTAGATTAGGCAAGTGCCGTCTGCCGAGTTCCATTGGCTCCAGCCGCCGATCTCACACAGTCAATCTCATCGACAGAGGCAGTATCTGGATATCATAGCTTACACGCATGCAAGGTACATTGCGTCCTCTGCAATGGTACCTCAGGCCACTATTGCGGCGTGACAGCGTTGCATCTCGCTGTTGCCAGTAGCGGAAAATTTAGGCATGGCCTGATGCCATGCGGAGGCGAGCAAAAAAGCGCCGAGGCAACTGATATCGAACTTGGAAGTGCCTCCTTGTCAAGCGTGAAGCCTCTAAAGTGAGGTACGTGGGAACAGAAGGAGAGCATCACGGCATCTGGTACCCAACCTAGGTAAGGTAGGTACAGATGTACCATATCCGTAGTTTGGATATCTCCCCCATTGGATGCGGAAGTACATCCAACCGTCCACCCGAAGACTTGAAGGTTTGAGCTCGAACCCGGGAACGTATCCGTACCTTTCCTGCTCAATCCATTGGCGAGACCCCGTGACCCGTGACCCCTTGGCGCCCTAGGTTCCCCACTTTCCAGTCGTCCCACTCAATGCCTCAGGCTTCAGGCTTCATTAGGGTGACAGCGACCCCGAAGTTCAATTGGGGACGTGGAGCGGGGAGCAGTGGCAGGCATTTCCCACTCACAGTGCTCGTCGACACCTCCCAGCGTCCAGTTCTGGCCCATCTCTGACCAACCCACGGGGACGATCTTGTCCATCTTCATCCCACTTGCAGCAGGCCTCCCTGCTGCTCCGCAATCAACCAAATGCCGACTTGTTTGTGCGCATACCGTAGCACCCTACTCCGTACGGCGAATGTAGCCGACGTGAATTGGCTTTCTATCCCAGCATCCGGCATCCAGCATCCAGCGTCGATATTGCAAAGTCCCTCTGCCCTTACACGGTATTCTTCGAGTACCAACGCTGGAGCCACTCCCTTTACCCAGGGCATTCGAATCATCCAATGGACCCAAGGGGGCAATAAGCCTCGAGGGACCGAGTTGATACCTCAACCGGCACGGAGCATGCCGTGCTATTCCTAGCACCACCATCACGTTCCGTCCTTCGCCCTTCCATCATCGACATTGACACCACCACCATCGCTTGGGGCCGAAGGGGGGGAGGGGGGGACAAACTCTGCTCGACTAACAAGGATCTTCCAGCATGGATGCCACTTGTTTCTATGCCGCCTTATCCCCAATGAACGATGATTCTGGTAGGAATACTATGGATGGAAGCTCTATTACCAGCGATAGCGATGAAGAGGCAAAAGGAGAGAAGGGGGTTGCAAGAAAACTCTTTCCTCCAAGCCATGACACTAAACACCGCAGCATCGCCAGAGCAGAACGCACAACGTTGAACCTTCCGCTCTACCTGCCATACTCACAGGCTAGAGCAGACACTGCCCTCGTCTGTTCCGTTTGGGGCACAAACCATTCCGTTCTCACCTGTCGTCTCTTGTTTGCTCGTTTGAGAATGGCCTGATTTCGTCTGATTAATCAAAACGAGCTATAACCATATGACTCTCTGCTTGTTGCTATTCTTGACATACTCTCAACCAGCTCAGCCCGGGGCCCGGGCACGAAAGGACCTGCGACTGCCAGACAAGCTTGGCTCCCGCTTTACTTCCTCTGCACATGCGGGACATTCGGAGTCGAGACTCCCAACTCTACCCCTCAGACGAACACTCATGAGCAGAAATGCTTCTTCTATGCTTCTGTCTTGCCGCCATATCCCCGGTCTCTAATCATATTGGAGCCCAGGGCCGGCAGTCAGCCACCGCAAGAAGCCTGCCGGAGACGTTCTCGAAACTGTCGTAGATGAACTAGCACAAGCAACACCCACGACTGGCTTTTCACAACTGCCACCTACCTTACCTTACTCTGGAGCGTATGCTCTTCGTCGCCTGGCGACGGCCAGTCTTTCACGGGCAGCCACAGAGTAGAGGTCCCCGATGCCTAGGATTAGGTAGCGCCTCCGCAGGGAGGTAGCCGCTCCCTTCCCGCGAGACACAGCGCGCCGTCTCCACTGTACGGATACACGCGACAACCGTCCACCAACAGTGACGGTGCCAGTGTACGGTGCCATGGCTCAACACTCCCGTGCAGCAGCTCGGGACTCGGAGTCGAGGCCTGGTCCTGGCAACCGCCAGAACCCCTGGTTCTGTCACTGGCGATGAGCTGCGCCTGGTACGCAATACGCAGTCTTTACCCCCAACGCACCGTGGCTTTTGGCTCGCCACTCGCCTTCCCCCCTTGATGCTTCTCCAATGACATCGGGCTGTCACGTCACCGTGCCCATCATTTTTCGTCAACGACCAGGCGCCGTCCATCCTTCAAGCCAACCATTCAGCGCGGGCTTCGAGGCGATGCCGCTAAGAAAGAAGCTTGAACTCGAACGGTTGCTGCCCAAATCTAGTTTCGGTTGCCTCGCCACGACTCACCAGTTTTCTCCAAGCGAGTTTTCGCATCCCGGTAGTTGCCCCATGCACTTGTTGGCGGTACACAACCAGCCTGCTGTGGAAGTCCGTCTGGTTCGCCGCCCTCTCGCCGACCGACGCCGCCGGTAGAACGGCTGAGCTCCCCTCTCCCGCCCTGGCTTGATGCCGCGCATACTTCTCATCAGACATGAGAATGGAGCATGTCTCACGGCCCGGGACCTGCGTCTCTAGAAGCTACCATCACTCCAGTTCCAACCCCCAACCACGGTATGAACCAATGCGGTATTGTGCACTCCAACACCTTGCTATGCGAGACCCTTCGAGGCAACATTCGAGAGGCGAAGGGTACGCAGCATAACGCAGCCTACCCAGATGCGGGCGATATCATATTACGAACACGAAGCGACTGGCAAAGCTATTGGGAGTCTGGAACTCAAGTAGCCCATGAGCATTGTCTCACATCAACCGGTACTTGCTTGTGGGAGGCTAGTGCGCACCACTTGTGCAACTCAAACTGTGATAATACTTTCGGCACGGACGTTGTCATCAATCATCGCATCCACACGCCCACGAAAGCCGCAGGCCTTTCGAGTTCCACGGGTCCTGAGGAACTACACACCCCTGCCCGGCATCCTGGCCGTCCCGATTCCCCGCCGATGTTTTCCCTTTGGGCCTTTGTGAACAGACGGGGACTGGAACAGACCGGCCAAGGATAACGACCCTGGCCTTGGACGACACAGTTCCAACCTTGACTCGAGTCCATCTCCTCGAAATCCTACACAGTAGCACCGCATTGCTCCACGGCCCCAGTATCCCAAGCATGTGGACCAGGCCACCACGCAGCAGGAGGGATGAGCTAGCGTTGTCCGAGTCTCGCAGATTTCTCGACGCCATTGATGAGAGGCACCTGTAAGACTTTGACGCTCACGCCAACATCACAGTTGCCCTTAGGCCCTGGGAAACCACCCGTCCCGCTCAACCAAGACATCCATGCCCTCTACGGCGCACATTGGCACACAGGCAAGCCGCCACCGCGGCGCCGCCTCAGGCTTGAAGTTATAGACAAGCAGCAAGCCATGTCTCTGCCTCGTGCCTCACGCAACGGACAGTGTCCGAAATCCTGGCCCAGGAAGACCCTTGAGAGGCCCTGGCGCGTCTGGCCGCTCCAACCTTTTCTGTCCAAGCTAAATTGGGCTTGCGGGGTGATCAATCACCACTGATCCCCATCTGCCACTTGTCACTTGCAGCAGGATGAACGATGTACCAATTCAACCTTCAGCGTTCCCCTCGCCATCCGTGGCTTATTCTTAGCACCGTCCGTTGCCTTTGACCTTGCCTTTCTGAAGGCGTTTGATCAGCTCCTTGAAAGGAAAAAGACAGGACGACAGACACTGGCGAGGTGCACAGAAGCTCACCCACACCCCGTACCCCGTTGCAGGGATGCCTGCACTACTATACAGGAAATGCTGATCCGTCCCGGCCCCAGCGCGCTGGTGCGTGGGATCAGCTACCTCTCTGATACCAGACCGTCACTGCTTTGATGTATCTTCCATCCTCCCGCCGACGGTGCAGGCAGAGGGAAGTGTAGAGATTGCTTGTCGAGAGGCGGCCTTATTATCACAAGAACGGTATCTGCTAATTGGCTTCCCTCTAAGCCTCTCAATTTCGCGTCTCTTTCTCGAGGATCAAGGCCTTGTGGCGGTACAAGCCCATCGGACTTGTTTTGCATTGTCTTCCAGAAAATCATATTTCGCCGACTATACGTCCGTACCTTCACAGCTATTTTCTGAGATTATCGTTACTACTACCCACCCGCCTTACGACGACCATCATATCACGGGCATCTCCATGCTCCTCCCCATCGGCCACTATCACCCCTGAGTCCTTGACCCTTTTGTGTTACAATACGGGCCCCGAATCTTGCCATTCTTTGAGCAGTTTTCACTCTGGAGTCGCCAAGCAATATCCAGCCATCCAGCACCAGCAGGCTGGATAAGATAAGCTTTGCTGCCTTCACACATCAAGCGAAGCCTACAGGAGCAACATCAGCACAAGTCCACTTGAAGCTGTTCTCTGGCTCTCATTACCAGGTGTCATCCGCCTGATACATTCTACCCCGGCGGCCCAAAGTTCCAAAATCAAGAGCTCGACAGCCGGCTCCGGGAAACCGAACCCCCCCCCCTTGAAAGACCAGACGTTGACTAATACGCCGAGACGTCCTGGGCCACTTGCGCACCTCAAATCTGGTTCCCGTCTTTTTCTCAAGAGTCAAGACCACCAACTGTACCACATCTCCTCCTCCTGGCTCCCAGGTACCGGTTCCGTTACTGGCCGATCCTACCCCGGGAAAGGAACGTGGAGAAGTAGACTTTGGAAGGAGGCGCATTTGTTGCCGCATAGCGGTTTCGTCGGCTTTGGGCCTGTCAAGGTCGTCACATTCCACCCTGCCACTGGCAGTAACGAGCTCATCAGACCCTTGCAACATCACGTTTGCTGCGTGGCCGGTGGACACAATCGGCCGTATTCTTTTGCGGCAACGTGCAGAATCCCGCTGCTACAAAGCCCCCCCGGCCAATCTCAGCCCCTAGCCAAAAGCCCGGAGAGGAGTCTCGAATTGGTCAACAAGCGTTCGACAAGCACTCGGAGCACGACAAGGCGGTGCGAGGACCCTAGTTCGGATACTAAGCCTTTCCGTTGACACAGGGCCTTCGAAGCCATCCAACGCCTCGCGTTTGAGGAACCTGCCAGCAGCGGCTGCTTGTACGAACACATCACTCTTACCTTGCTTGTCCTGCCTGCGCCAGTCCATCTACACCGTTCGGAGAGATAAAACGACTGTCGGTGATTTGGTCCTATCATTGAATTATGCTTATTGTATCTTTGTGTAAGCAATAGACGCAACACGTGCTTGACCGTTGCAGAAAACCGTGGACAAGCCGCTACGTCGACGCGGAACACCACCTCATAGCCCGCAAACATTCCGACGTCCATCAATAGCAGTTTAGCGAAACGGTCTGGAACACAGAAGCTTGCCTTGTAGTCTACCGTCAAGTTTGGTACGTATGCCACTTGTTTCATTTGTCTCGGTTCCTCCCCGTCTGAAGCCGGAATATGTCCTTGTTCCAGTCCAAATCACCAAACCGCCTCTTCACCCGGCCCGGGTATCGGCTAGTCGCTCGCCCTCAACCTCGAATGTTAGCTAGCACATCAACGGACATTATCTTATGCCAGATTTTATGACAAGATCGGAACGCGGTTGCGTGGCCAAGACTATGCTTGCCCAAATACCCAAGCGACTCCTCGTGGCCGGTCGCAGCGAAATCCCCCCAATGATCATTGTTCGATAGCTCCCGACGAACGTCTTAGCGGCCCCTTCTCACCAAGCGCATGTCCATCGTCCCGGCTGGTTATGGTCGGCTCGTCTATCGGCTGTTCTGTTGCCTCCAGCCTGGTCTCGCAGACACAAGAATGCGAGACAAGGGACAGATGCAAAGGGGAAAATGGAAGCGACCTGGACCAAATTGGACCATCTGCCCGCTGCTGCAAAAATTGCTGGGAGGATTCTCGATGCACATCATGTCCTAAAGTAGTCGACCTCAGCCCACAGCACCAAAGTGTCAGTGGTACAACCCGAAAGAATGCCGGTCGATTCTCAACAGCTCCAACAGCAAGTCTCCTGCAATTGAGTGCAGAAGCGGAAGAGCTTCCTGCAGATTTTACCTTAGCAAGCCAACCGAACCAAAGACGGGCTGCCTACCCCCATCCACATGGCATCTTGCCCCAAAGCCCTCTTCTCCCCCCCCCCCCTCCAAGCCCAGATGAGGGTTGCATAAGGGCAAATTTGATGTCCATACGTACGTGCCTCTGTCCTGGAGCCCGTTTCCTCTGGATGTTGTAGCGGCTTCTCCTGTCTTGGTACGGCCCACATGTTGCAAAATTCCCGACGAGGGAGCTCGACGCGTGGTACCCACGATCATACAAGTCAAGCCATATCGACTTATCAGCCCCCTTTAACCCGAATCCTTGTCTTGGGGACCATCAACATTCACGTTCACGTTCGCGTTCCCCCTGCTTCTTTGCCCAAGAGGTTGAGAAAAGCACCCCAGCCGAGTCCAAGTGGGCTTGTTCGGCGGGAAATGCCA
This sequence comes from Colletotrichum orchidophilum, assembly GCF_001831195.1. Taxonomy (NCBI): domain Eukaryota; kingdom Fungi; phylum Ascomycota; class Sordariomycetes; order Glomerellales; family Glomerellaceae; genus Colletotrichum; species Colletotrichum orchidophilum. Next base: position 56,073 of record NW_019173049.1, read on the forward strand.
TTGATTCGCGGCACAGCGACCTTATTTTCGAAGCTGTTGCCGATTCGCCATTACCAATTCTTGGTGTCGACGCTTGGAGGCAGGGATCATGGGGTTTCCTGGCGACTTGTCCGAGGTTCATGGACCCCCTGCTCTCTTGAACCGGGACCCTGGCATCCCAGCAGCGCCCACTCTCCAGTCGAAACACGTTAGTTACTTTGGTTGATGAGCATCTTCCACAGCCCTGTTCTCCCTCCTTGCTTCCTGGGCCCAGCGGCAGCAGGGATTCCGTCCAGCCCTCCACCACTCTCCAGAGATAATATTTCCGATTCTGCTTTCAACGCGCGGAGAGCCCAGGATCCAGTCCAGACCTGATGCCTTGAGGGCACCGCAAACCATTGTCACCAAAACCTCCGGCGGTGTTGTACCCGTCGAGTGACATGACGGCCCAAGACCACCATACCTTGCCTTGCCTTAGCCTCCCTGGTCCGTCTACCTTACCCGCTTACTCGTTGCTCTGACTAGACGCCGCTCGCTATTAGTCTTTTACATTTCTGCCACCATCCCGCAGAGCCACACGGCTTGCCATTCTTTACATTTCTCTTCCCTCCGGCCAAGCTACAACTGCTGTTTGTTTCCCCACCGGCATCCTTCGTCCACACTTGCTTGGTTTCTTGCTTGCTACTTGCTTGGATAGCACTTCAGTCGACAGCCTTCTCGACGGATAACGAATAGTGTACCCGCTAACCAAGCTGTTGCGTAACAGATGCCGGTTGTTGGTAGCGTCTTCAACAGCGGTATCAGACAGCACGGCAGCCGTGCCTCTTTCTCGCCTTCTCTGCGGCCCTGTACTGGGAAGGCGGAGCTCAGACAAGCAAGCCATTGGGCATTGGAGATCTAGGCGGCCTGGGGTGACACAGAGTTACAATACAACGGGTACGCTTCAACATCGCCGAAGATAAACGGTGTGCGCTCCTTGCTCAGACGCGGAGAGATACGAATCCTGAGTGGGCCCGAATTGCTCAACATACAGCACTCATTCTCCTGTAGGATACCACATCCTGTACCAAAGAGACTGTCTGTCTACACATTGTCTCGAGATCCTGAGCCGAGCGTTGAGTCCAGTGCGGCAATATACCCTCCGCCAGCCTCGACAAACCGTCTGTATGTTCGTGGAGCATCGTTTGCCCATTGTCCACCGTCTTGGGGAGCCCGTGGAGTCTCCTTTGAACCAGACTCGCGAGCACTGGTCTGTCGAACAGAGTTCCGCCATGGCTGCGTCGTCGCACAACCCATATCCACGATCTCCTAATCCCTCCACCAGGTCGTACGACTCATCTTCAGTCTCCTCTGCCACATCTCCAAGGCAACCTGCCCAGTACATACCGCGAGGTATGATGAACACTGGAGCGAGAACAACTACGGCACCACCACCTCAGCCCATTGGCATTCCACCCTTACCACCGATGAACCAAAACGTCTTCACGCCCTACACACCGGTGACTGGTGGCTCAATGATGGGTCGCGACTCGCTACCCTCGACCGATTCCGTGGCAAGTACACCTGGCCCGTCGACAGCTTCACTACCCCCGATTTCTCAAGCCCAGAAGCGGGCGTACAGGCAGAGAAGGAAAGACCCGAGTTGCGACGCATGCCGCGAAAGGAAGGTTAAATGCGACGCCACAGAGACGACGAGTTGTTCAGAGTGTTCAAGTCGTAATGTCAAGTGCCAGTTCACAAAAGAGACTAATCGGCGGATGTCCTCGATCAAGCAGGTGCAGGACCTAGAGAAGCAGATGGAGCGTTTACGGCGGGACAACAGCAACTTGAGAAGAATGCTCCAGGAGCGGGACGGGGCGATGGACGTTGATCCGGATGGCCTCGAACAACTACCTCTCCAGCTACCAGAGGTCGGAACTCACCCCAAGCGAAGAAAGCGGCCTGCCGCTATTCACGATCTAGCACGTGCAAGATCGAATATGCGCATTTTCTCTCGGGGCATCTGGAAAGCACCTGTCCAGTACCGCCAGGCACCTGCGACGCCATTGTTCGACCCTCAGAGACCCGAGCTGCCTCCGAGGCAGACGACTGAACAGCTTCTACACGCGTACTATGGCTCCGCACACACCATGTTTCCTATTCTTCACTGGCCAACATTTCAGACGGGGGTCGACGATCTTTACAGAATCGGGAATACGAAATCAGTGCAGCCAGCGTGGCTATCAACGTTCTTCGCGGCTCTAGCACTTGGTAGTCTCTTCAGCCAGGATCCCCATCGCGCATTTCGGGCAGCGGAACTGTTGGAAGTTGCTAGAGGCATGATTGACCCGTGGAACAACGACTATGTTCTCGACAATGTACGCACAGTGCTCCTCATTATACTGTGCCTCAACGAGATGAATCAAAAATCAGCTGCCTGGACATGGCTGGGAACGGCAGTGCGAGCTGGTCAGGACCTGGGGTTGTACTCGGAATCCGGACCGTGGCCTGTTATCGAAGGCGAAATGCGCCGGCGGGTATGGTGGACGACTTACATCCTGGACAGGAGTCTGGCTCTTGATCTTGGACGACCGGTGTTGATCGACGACACTGACTGCGACGTCTCGCTTCCTGCCGGCGTGGACGACCACTACATTCACGAGGGAGGCATTATGGTGCCTCCTGGCCGCGAGCCCCTGAATCACTCCCTCCTTGCTCTGATTAACGTCACCAGGTCATACTCTTTTCTGATCAAGACGCTGGTTGCCCCTATCGTGGCGCCCACCAGGCTCGCAACCTTCGATCACCACTTCACCTCCTGCCAGCAAGCTTTCCCCCCAGAGTGCAAGACATCCAGCACAGGGCAAATATTTCCTCACCTCTTGACGCCCTATATCTTCGTTCTGCACGCTCGTCTCGCGTTACACCGCCATAATCTTGCTCCGACCTGCCCGTTCGATGTACGTCTGGCCGCCATGGACCAATGCAATAACACGGCTCTTGACACAGCGTCCCTCCTCTCGCGCGCTACCCCGGCCCTTGCAGACGGTGCCACGGCCCTCCTCACTGCCCATACCTTCCGCTGTGCCCTCTTCCTCCTCCTGGCGGGACACTGGGACCATGCAACGACGTGCCTACGTGCACTTGCAGCCATTGACTCGAAACGCGATGTTGCCATCCCATGTGGCCGGTTCCTCGCCTTCTTCGTGTCTACACTAGGTACCAAGCGCGCCGAGTACGCCGCATTTATCGCCCGCACGACACCTCCAAAACCATTCGCCCCGCCTCCTCCTCCTCAGGGCCGTCCCGGACCTACCCCGCTTCAGGAGGCACTGATGCAGGATGAAGAGCTTCTAGCGTATGTCAGTGCCGATCTGCAAGCAGCGCCAGACTCGGCCTGGGTCTGGGCCGGAGGCGAGCGCGAGGCCATCCTCTCCCCGACTTCCCCTGGGTCGATTATAGCTTCTGGTGGCGCCAGCAGTGGTCTGTTTAGTGCAGAGCAGCGAACCGGGTTGAGCGAGGAGGAAGTTAAGGAATGGGGAGGATGGGAGCGCCTCGAGGCGGCCATACGAGGCCTGGCCTCGGGCAACACAACTCCCACGCCGACATCCGCCACTTGGATATCTGCTTTGCCCGCCGGGATGAAGAACGAAGACACGCCAACGTTGCCGAGCATGATACCAGGCGGCGGCGAGGGGAGCAGCGCCCATAGCCCCACGACGAGCACCAAGGGCCGGCCCCAGGACAGGTTGAGCATCGCCAACATCATTTAAGGAGAGCTCGATCTAGGACAGCACGGGGCTGACCGGCGGCTCGGAACCTTATATCGATGGAGTCCCCCAGGAGCTGCATAACAATGTTTCTTGATGTTTAATTACATCAGAACAAACAACAGGCAACACATCATGACTGTTTACGAACGTCACGGAAATGAAGCCATGTAGACCATGTTCAAGTCCACGAACGGGTTCTTATCATTATGGTCCCACGACAGTAAGCCGGACTCGAAAAGCGACTCCGATGTACGATAATGCGTTGGCAACGAGGCTCTACCATGTCTCACTCGACTTTCTCTCATCAGCTTCATTTTCTTACAAAAAGATTACTTTGCTCGAATCATTCCAATTTTCTCTCTCTCATTGGAATCCCCAAATTCTGAGCGGACGTAGCCATACAGGCCCCCTTCAGACCATTCTTTAACACCTTAATGTCTGCACTGTCTTAAACAGCAAGGGTGAGAAGGAGAGGTACGGAAGTTGAGCCAGAAGCGCTTTTCCTGGTTGTTCACTCCCTTATTTGTTCATGGCCCGGTTCGCTGGAAGACGGAGCCTGGTAAAAATGAGTTGTATACTCTCTCAAAAAGAAAAAGAGAAAAAAAGGCTCCAGCATAGGGTTGGTTTGCCTAACGGGCGCGGCACAGCCAGGAGGCGCAGGGTAGGGAGTGGACGGGGAAGAGGCCGGGCCTTTTTTTTCCCCTTTGGTGCAATGCCCAGCGAAGAGGATGAATTGGGGCTGAGTTCGGTCTGAATTGGGGTTTCATTTTATTGACATTGTCTACCCACATGGTGGCCTACCATATTCTGCTGGCTTTTCGTTTTCCACCACTTTTTCTTTTTTTGTTGCTCAATCGCACGCTTGCTAGGAGGGTTGTACGGGTAATTTCGGGAAAAGGACAAGGGTCATGCCGCCTAAGCTTTTTTTTCTCTTTTTTTGCACATAGGATTTTTTATGAACAAACGAAGCAAGAAATGAGTCTGGGGAACTCGCAGAGGCATGGTACTCGCGGGTTCTTTTTACTATAGACCACGATGAACATCACTTTCCTCCCTTGGGGTGGGGGGCCTTTTTTTTGGATTGTGAAGAATTAGTCAAGAGCTGGAAAGATTGGATGGCTTCTTGATTTAAACGGGAGCTACAAGTGGAAGCGAGCAGATTGGGACTTACCACGAGACCAAGCTTCATAATGACGGCGACTTTCCGGGCTACGACTGACGAGCAGTTTTGCGAATCCCAAATGGCTGGCTGATGGCGATTCGGTTACAGAGATGCCGCGAAGAGCTTCGGAAAAAAGGTCTCGGGGGGAGGTTCATTGTCTTAGTGTATGGCACTTGGCTGCGGACACGACGAGGCTATGGAAACCCCATCGGATCGCGCATCTGCAAGGCCTACGACCGTCGAGAACACCAACTGTCAGAATCGCATTATCGGCCAGCCTGTTTTGCCTGCAACCATGAATGGGTTTTTCGGCGGCGACTCCGTCCATCTCTTGGCACACCACGCTCTGATACCCTGAGGTGGCTTGTCAAAGATCCCCCCCCGTTCAGCGCCTACGATAACTCCAATCGTTGCCTGCCCTTGATTGAGGCGGTCTATAGAGTAGCTTCTCACACTTCTGACAGAGCCGGTGACACAGGTGTTGTCACACCAGGGGCAAGTGACTGTTTGTTGGCTACACTAAACTTCACTTTGAACCGAAGTGTTGCGCGTCCCTCTGCTTCTTGAAGAGACTTGGATGAAGTTGATACAGATTCAATCGCACCAATCCTTCAGCGGCTGCACTGTTCCAAACCCCTGTCTTGTCTCGCACCGACCCCACAGTTGGGCTTCACTGCGTATTTCTTGTTTGTCGAGAGGCTGGGTTTGGTGTTGCCCTGTAGATGGTGCGCTGCGACGGCGCGTGGGGTAGACGAGTTTGACGCGGGTGACAGGCTGTCCCGTAGCATGCTCGACTCGACTGCCACCCGTCCATAGGTAACCCAAGATGGAGCGGGGGGTTGAGGATGGGTAAACAGGGAGCGTGGGGAGTCTCCCCGAAGAGAAGCAGAGATGGATGGAGAAAGGGAGGTTGGGGTTGTATCGTCTCTCCCCGTTAGGATGAAGAAGGCTCAGATACCCCCCCTCCCCTGGTAGAGAGCTCGTAGATGATGCTACATGGCCACTCTGGTCTCTAGCAAAAGGGCCGCGATCAAACTAGTGAGCATCACCCTCCTGTTCTACCCGCGATGGTGCCCTAGCTAGTGATCGAGTCTCACGGTCGTGCGGGAACCGGAAGCAGATGCGTGTCATACATGACGCAACGATGGACGGGAAACCTTTCTTTATCTCAAAGTCAAGTTTTCCCGGGAATGGGTGTGATGCTGCATAGGCTTGATTGTCAGCAACAGTCTTCGAGTTCCCTGGCTTGGGTTTTGCCTACATAGCCTCAGGCCTTTGTTGGTGCAGCTCAAGTTGCCGCAGCTGTACATCTCGAAGTCATATCCACAAGTCCACAAGCCTCTCCAACGCGAAAAGTATAGAGACTGGCCGTTTTTTTTTTTTTTTTTTTTTTTTAAATTTTTTTTTTTTTTTTTCATTGGCCAATCCGCCCCCCCCCCCCCCCCCCCCCCCCCCCCCCCCCCCCCCTCCTTTCTGTCAGGTAGAGTGTGGTGGGTTGTTGTTTTTTTTTTTTTTTTTTTTTTTAACGAATTTCTCAGTCATTTACAGCGGCCAATCCCTCCGCCCCGGCTGGGCTCTTCCGCCCGCCTTTTGGCGGAGACTCGCTAATAAACGAGAATGAACCTCATGGTCCATTCCTTCAATCCCCTCCCCCTCCCCCTCTTCCAACTTCCGTGCCCAGGGAATGAAAATCCGCTAGTTCAAGTTGGTGATCCGCGGGAACCCGGGCCGGCGATCATGGAGGGAGGGATTACCGGGTTGATGCCAGAGGATTTTGCGCTCCGGGATGGTTAGGTCAGGCACAACCTTCTTTGACTGAGCCGTGGCCTGGACCCTGGATCATCAACATCAACGCTCTGACCCCCTTGGGGCTTTGTTTAATGATTGTGTTTTACAGGGTCGCCTAGGCTGTTTCCGTTATCGAGTGTTTGTGTATCCCCGTGGTGGGGGCGAAGGTTCCCAAACTCTTGTACGATGGCCTGGCGTGTTGCGAGTGTATTTCCCCGCGGACTAGTTTGCGCGTCGCGAAACGTGAGAGAGATGATGATGATGGGTACAGTAGGCCCATGCTTTGCCAGGGTTAATCAACACTCCTCTTCGCCATCTTGACTGAATTGCGCCCGATGCCCTGAGACATCAATTGCTATGTTCATGTGCAGCGGAATCGGGGGTTCTGGGCATTTGGTTGTCGCATGCTCGTGTCAGTGATGATTTGTACTCCATGGTGAGGGTTTCGCGCTTGTTCGTGTGGTAGACCAGAGGGGCCATGATGTCTGGATCTTTTGCAACAACTTTCCATTGCTTCTGGTTCATGCATGTGTTCAACATTGGTGCAATAGACTGCTTGTCCGTACTTGGTCGTTCGTTCTCTCATTGAAAGAACAGACGAGCGCGATGGCGAGAGAAATCTTCTTCAGGTCCCCAAAAAAAAAAAAAAGAGATAACCCGAAGATTGGCTTGGACAATCGCGGTGAGGATTTGAGCCTCACGCGGGGGTCGAACCCGCAACCTTGAGATTAAGAGTCTCACGCTCTACCGATTGAGCTAGCAAGGCGGATTATTATCAATTATTGATAGTTTGGCGAAATTTGCAATAATAGTAGCCTCAGCAACAGGGCCCTCTGACTCGTGCAGCGATCCAACTTTCCCCCACTGTCGGATGGACTCCACCGCATCAGGCAGAAGGTCTACCAACTTCTCAACCACGATAAGTTCAACAACGATAACGTGTCACATCAATCAGCACCGACTCCCTGCCCGGATATGAACTTCCCCGTCTCTATCTAACCTATTTATAGGCTTTCGACTTCGGTATAAGGTAGATAGGGAGGTGGAAATGTTCCCTCGCAGGCTGATTAAGTAGACCGTCAGGATGGCCTAAATCGGGGTTGGTAATTCGACGCCCGGTGACCAGAAGCGGAGGGACCTGACGTATTTGCTTAGATAATTACTTAAAGTAAGCACTAGAGCGGACAATGATAGGGAGGAGCAGGTAGAGTTTAACAAGATCATGAAGGGGGACGAGGTTTAAGGAGGAATACAGCTGTCACGTTCAGACCGTTAGTTCCTAATCAACCTCTTTAAGTAGGCTTGAGCGACCTTCGTGGGGCAACGTCTCCGACTTCCTTCACCAAGTTAGGGATACTTTGATCCTGGCTAGGTTGTTTTACTGGCAGCTAGGCAGTTTCTTAACTAGCGAAGCTAAATCGCCGACTCTGGCCTTCAAGACAGCCTTTCCTCCCTAATTGCAAGCTTTCGGTACTATCCCCCCTTCTTTCCCACCTATTTTAAGCTCGTTTAGAGAGGTCCTTCGACCCCCCTCTCCTTTTCATCAGGATCGAAGTATCCCTTACTCGGTAAAGGAAGTCGGAGACGTAAGTCTACGAATGTCGCTCGAGCTTACCTTACTTAAACAGGTTAGCTAGCTAAGCTTCCAAGCCCTACATAGTCTAATAAAACCGGCTTAATCCCCCATTCCCAGCCTTACTAAACGGCCCAGCCTTATTCTATAGCGAATATACTTAAGATAATAAGAGATTTTTGATAAGGGATTCTTTAAAAGTTAAGGAAGCTACTTATTTTAGTAACTTAGTTCTAGCGTTATTTAGGCTAGTCTTAGGTATTAAATAAAAGTCGGGCTAAGCTATTAAATAAAGCTCTTATTTATTAAAAGGAAAAAGGCGGAAAGATAAGGAGTAAGGGTCGGTAAGTATATTAATATGGATATAATGAAGGAGAAGACCCCCCTAAAACTAACGTTTTAAAAGTAGCTCGACCGAGGGCTAACAAATTAGAGCAGGGAGAGAGGCGGCGGGGGCGAGGTCGGGCACGCGGCTGCGCCTCGTGCCTCCGTGCCTCAATATGACCCTTCGTACCGAAGGTCACCGGATCAAGACGCTCTCCAGCTGGTCTCATGCTGCGTTACTAGAGAATCCAGAGTCCTCCAGTCCCTTAAGCTGGTTCTCTCGTCCACGATACTGATTAACTGGATTAGTAATCTCTGTTGATCAGCGAGGAAAGGCATAGCGGTTCTACCATTTTGCAAAGGGATGTTGAGTCTAGAACCTAGCAGCAGGACCAAAGACACATTTATGACGATCCAGAGACCGACACATCCGGATTGAGCAGTAAGCGTCCTTGCAGCCTGCTTTCTACATCTTCATATATCTATTACGCTTGAGGACTTGCATCTTGTCCCTTGATGACAAATTCCCGTATATGATAGTCCTGTCTGCCTCTAGTTGCTGGATTCGGTGGTCAATCTACTGTTTGGCTTTCGTCACCGAACTTGAAGAACCACCATGACCGCACGCGCTCCCTGCCCGCGTCTATAATCTTCCATTTGATCACTCAAGAGTTTCACTTTCCCTGATTCGTCAAGCGCGGTGACCTTTTCCTTATAGCCATTCTTCTCCCATACAGCCTCGTACACCGTCGAGATGATGAACCCACCAGGGCGAACAATCCTCACAAACTCGTCAAAAGCATCGGGCCCCACATGGCCTTCGGTCATTGTACCGACGCAGACAACCACATCGTAGGACCGCGGGGCCTGAGACAGCGGCCGGGATAGGTCGGTAGTGCTCAAAGACTGGTATGCGCCAGATCGCTCAGCGACCCGCAACATGCCTTGACTGAGATCTATCCCATCTATCTGCGTCGCCCCGAGCTTGGCCAGATTGGCCCCGACGAGGCCTGTTCCGCACCCAGCGTCCAGGATTTTCGACTTTGCAATTGCGGATGGACCGATATACTTCACCACGTGCTCGCTGGCAATGACTGGGGCGACATAATCTTGGTCCGCGCCAAGTAGGTCGCGATTGTAGTCTTCGGCCCAGTCGTCGTACAAGGATTGTGCCTCTGCGGTGCTGGTCACTTTCAAAGCGCGTTGAATCGACATGTTGGAGAACGACGATCGGCAATTACCTCTTTCCCGGTAGATGGTCGAAGGCGAGAGCGGAGTAATGTCGATGAAGAACTAGGGTTGAGGATGGTGACTAGAAATGCTCTACTTCCTCCAAGGCTTGAAAAGATGGATTATTATCAAACAACACTTTGAGCCAAGCGAGGATAACGTTTGCGTAACGCATTCAACAGGATAGGTATACTACCCTATGCTGATTGGCGCTGCCTTTCACCCAAGCACGTGTTGAAGGCGATCGACAACTTTCCCCTCAAGTAAGGATCACTCATAGGTCCTTTACTAATCCGATGGCTGATTATTTAGCATGTCCCCCAATCTGGAGGGCTGAATTAGCGCCACGGTGTGGCTGGTTTCTGCCGGGGACAACTGGCTCTCATTCCACCGGTCCCTCGGACTTTCGGAGTATGCGGGGTCGGTCTGTTCGTGGCTTTTACTAGACACCGCTTAAGGACTTTCGCATTTTGCGACAAGATGACGACCTAAGGGCGGGGATTGGGACTTTGTTTTCTTTATTTCAATTGGAAATCAATCACATGTGTCTCTCTTCGAGAGCAAACGTGGCGCGAATGCCGGAGCTATAAGTACTACAGCCATGCTTCCTGGTGCAAGCTAGTCGTGCTCCGTGCTGTTCACAAAACATTCCAGTTTTCGTCCTACCTCAATAGGCCTATTCTTGTCCACTCCAAGTTATTCCCTGCATCTTGGTCACAATCCTGTTTGAGATTCCATCACTCACAACCATGCCTGTCTACCCAAGAAACCAAAGACCCCTTCAAGCGGCCTTGGCAGCGGATAGGCAGCGTACTCTGGAAAAGGCCAAGATCAAGGCTGCAATGGCCGAAAAGACAGAATATGCCTTTGGCGATCGCAACGACCTTCAAAAATACGACACAATGGATGTAACTGGTAATACCAGAAAGGCCAGGAATTGGCTCAGCGGCCTCCACAGAACTTCACAGCCTACCAGCCGCACATCGAAACCTCACACATCGGACTACCAAAGCCTGTGAAGAGCAGGCTCTCTCTAGCGGTCCAAACATCGACCGTTGAACAACCCTTGATATAATTTGCAACGTCCGCCATCTTTACAGATTTCCGGTATTTCATTATCGGACAAGAATCAAGTTTGCCATTGCAAACATTCGATGGCCGAACCCTGCACAACCAACCTGTACACGAATCTTTTCAAGGCAACGAAGGCACCATAATCAGTCATCTACACAACAAGGTAACCCGCCGTGGGTACCTGATAGTGAACACGTGGAGATTTATTCAGAACGAAAGGAGGCACGCAGAATCTCTCTGAGAGCGAAATAATGGGTGCAGCGGGATGAATTATGAGGGCATTGAGAATTTGAAATGATTTTGATCGTATTCATGTCGCGAACATAAATACTAGCTGCCAGGGTTACGGGTGGTGCTATCAACTGTTGATTTGTCGTACAGGAGTTACGGGAAAGAGGCTTGGTCCAGGGCGTTGGTGTGGGAATTTTCGTTGCCGCCTTATTATTTATGCTCAAATGTCGAGTTTTCGTGGGATGAAATTGGGAGTGTGGAAACAAACCTGATCGAAATCTCCAAGAACACGTCCTCTGTGAAGACCTAGAGTTTCTAGCACGTGTAGCTGTTTGCTTGGCATTGAATAAATTTCAATTTTGCGTCACCCAGTGCCGTTGCTGGCAAGCCCGAAGTTTTCCACGAGCGTCCCTCGAAATTTCCCTTTGTTCGCATGCCGGAGACGATGAACAAAGTTCTTGATCTACTGCCTCAAGATCCAGCCAGTTTATAGTTTCATACGTCCAGACAGTTTGGTCCGAAGGCTTTTCAAGATGAGAGTTATGCGGTCTTTACAACACCCTCTTTCCAATCAATGACAGAGTTTAGTTGCGTGAGAGTCTCTCATATCTTTGGAAAAACCTACGGTCATTTCAGTGGACTAATAAGAAGGCCGTTTAAGCAGCTCAGTTGAAAATGGATTTCGCTGATTGCCCGAAAGTCCCCTCCCGTATCTGACGTCTACCTTCCGGGTCAGTTTCTGACTCTCTACACGTCCATTTTTAAGTTGCATTCAATCCTGAACACTATCTCGACAAATTTCTTGGCCGGTACCCTCGCTTTTAATTGAAGGAAGAGACTTGTGAATCGAGTTCTGCTGTCTTTGTCGGCCCAACATGCAAAACCGCTGACCCCTCGTAGAGCGTCATAAAAGACCACTCTAGATTTATGCGATGGCGCTCCATGAAGAATCGATCCTCTGATGGAACACCATGTTAATGTTTAGGTGAAAAAGTGACCAAGGCCATAAGAACATATCTAATCACTCGCACAAGCACATCTCATAACTCTTGATAGTCCCTTCCTCGAAGGATGCTCTCTTTCGTCAAGTCTTCTGCAAGTTCAATCAGCGTTTTGCGTTAATAATAAAGCGGCTCATGGCTTCTTACCTGGTCTTGGCGACAGCCAGTTCTCGGTCCAAAACTCCATCGGGCGCGAAATGCTCATAAAAGCCCCTAATACTATTGCCAACCCCTTCCCGCCCCAACATCCTACCGATGCTCTCTAACCCATACCTTCTCACTTTCACTCGATTCTCGGGACGAAACTCGTCTTCGTAGTACTCCCAGGTTTCCTCGCGCGGCCGCCAGTAGACTGTAGCAAAGCTGCCGTATGGACTTTGCGCACCCTCCTCTTCAATGTGGATGTCCGTCTCGTCGCATTCGAAAGCGCCCTCCCAGCTGTCTTCCAGCCGGTAGACAATGGCGATACCGCGGCCGTACCACTCATCTTGGAAGCGTTCAGGCAGGAACCAGAACTTGGCGTCGTCAATGTCCTCCATGACGACGCGGGAACGAATCTCGTGTCCGTGATGGCGGATGCAGGCTGTTGCACGCTCGCGGGCCGTGAGATGGGATGGGAGAGGGAAGCAAACGACTTCTATCCTCTCCCGTCCCCATTCGACGTTGCGACGAAGTGTACGACGAGAAATAGCGTGCGCCATCTTGGCGGCTCGAGTCGGGGTCGACGAGGGGGTTGTGTCATAGACCACCATACCAAAGGGGGCTTGCTGATGGGATGAATAATCCCAGTCGTCCGGCTGAGGCGCGACTTTTGGTTTCAAGTACGCGGCGTACGTCGGCGTGCCATCGTGGCTAGGCGCAGGTAAGACTACGAACTGGAGTGCATCTAGCTTTTTGCGCCTGAGTGGAATCATCGGTGCTTGGTGTGGCTGCTCGTCATTGTCTTCGCCGTCTTCATCGTCCGAGGGGACGTCTGGCACTGGGTCGAACGAGAGTCGATCGCAGACGCGACACACTGTTGGGCAAGAATTAATTAGTGGTCAGTATACCCGTGCAGAGTAGCTTAGGATTTGTGAGCTTTACAAAGACGATGAACAATGCCACTTCAAAGAGGCCAAGGGGTATTCATCATCACAAATTCATGGGAAAATTAGGATTGGGGCTGTTGTCCTTCCGTTGGTCTCGACAATATCAAACGCACCGAGGAGGGTCATGCATTCCGCAAGTGGGGACTGATGCCTAGAGGCGGAGAAATACAGATCTGATCGCCCAACCCCAAAGAGGGAGCTCCAAGGTTTTATTAATCAACCGGTGTCCAGGTGTTACTCAGAATGATTTGTACAGATTTTAAAAAAGCCATGTAGTGCTCTAGAAATCAGATCGTTCTATCCAGAACCACATGAATAGGGGGGCTGAGTAGGAACAGCTGGAAGAATACTCGTTTGAGGTGAAGACACCGGTTGATTGTCAAAAAGATGTTGGGCGTTTAAGGTCAAGGAAAACTTGACTAGCATCAGCTTCAACCAAGGCTTTTGATTTGCCCTCATCTTGGCTTTACATGAAGGAGTACGAAGACTGAATGTAAGGATGTTCTTCTCCAAGCAGCCACACTAGCTGTCCATTAGGTAAAAAGGGGCTGTGGAGATGTTCTAAACATGGACAGAAACAAGTACTTATTTTTATACGTTAAGGAAGAAATAATATCTACAAGTGAATAAGCTCTCCCAAATTAAACGCTGGGTGTGGTTCCAATAAGAAATATAACTCGAAAGAGACAACACCGAAGTCTGTCAAACGAGATGCCAACGCGATCAAGTAAAACGGCTTCGGCACCTCCTTGACCCAAGGCAATAGATCATTGTGAAACTCAGCTACGCCAAAAAGCGACGGATGTCTAGACGCCAGTGCAGACGTAGTAACCCAGCCACAAGTTGCTGCAGGTCGAGTCAACTTGCGTGTTGTACGAGAGGAACTGCTCAAACGTGATGCCCGCGCCGCTGTAGATGGACCAGCAGCTGTCACCGGAATTGACTTGGTAATACTTCTTGCAGTTGGAGACGATGCCGGGCATCTGGGGCGTGGGGCCGGTGGAGGGCGGAGTCGTCGGCTGAGTGGGAGCCTGCGTCGTGGTGGCCGCGCCGGGCACGTGAACACAGACGTAGTAGTCGAGCCAGAGATTCGTGCAGTCTGTTCAGCAACTTGTCAGATTATTGGGATCAAGAGCAAGCTTGCCATATCATGGCTTAGAGAATGAAAGTTCTACGTACCAGCGTTGACCTCGGTGTTCCAACTCTTGAACTGGGCCGTGCTGATGCTGTACTTGGATGCGATGGCGTCGCAGGAGTCACCAGAGGAGACTTTGTAGAAACCATCGCAGTTGGCTGCGAGGCCCGGCATGGCGGGGGAGTTGCTTGGGGCAGCAGCGGCGGTGGTGGTGGTGGTGGTGGTGGTTGGCGCTTTGGAGGTAGTCGATGTCACGAGGGTGGTGCTCTGGGCAGTCGTGGTCGTCGGCTCCGGGTCGTCAGTGATGGTGCCGATCACACAGTACGAGTTGCTGGTGTCGAGGGTGGGACAGGTGATGCCGGGGTTCAGATTCTGGAGCTCATCGACGGACAACCCCCAGCTGCTCGCAAAAGTTGAGCATGTGTCGCCTTTGCTGGCGGCCGTGGAGAAGGCACAGTCTACAGCGCGGCGTGAGAGAGCCGCCTTGGCAGAGACGATGGCGGGGAGAACTCCCGCGGCGGCGATGAAGTGCGTGATCTGCATTTTGCTGGAACTTTTGAAAGGGAGTGAGGCCTTGAAAGAGAGACAAGAGAAGTGTGATGTTGCTGATGACGAGAAGAAGACACTTTGGGGCGGAATCGTAGCCTGAGTCTTATACTTGAATTCTGCAAAAGCTACCTTCTCTCCAAGACGATGTTCAAATTTCGCTAGCCGTGATCCTTCGAGGCAGAAGCACGCTTCTCGACGACCTTGACAACATCACATCCACATCTTGGGAACTAAGTCAACTTTGGAAAGGACGGTGCAGGAGAATCAGTCAATATCGTGGCCCGGCTTACACCGGGCTTACACCAGGAAAGGCCCGTCCCCGGTCGACAACGGCTAAAACCCGAAATCCACTCTTTGGACTTTTGTGTAGGTATGACCCTGAACGTATGGTGGTGTATGGTGGCGTAGAAGGATGGAGAACGGTCCAAAGTTGCCGAGACAGGTCAAGTCTTTCAGGTACCACCTTGGCGCCAAGAGCCGCACGCGTGATCTTTGCTTATTCCTGCTCCCGCTCATTGGCAAGGCTGCCGAGAAGGATGCCATAAATGTACTATGTGTCCGTAGGTACCCGCAGCAAGGATGTTGGGAGCAACGGGCCTATCAATACCGTTGGTTTCTGTCATATTATTAAGGGCGTTGTTTGCGCCAAGCCGGCCAATCGGCACAAACGCGACTTCTGCTTAATTCAACTCCTTTCTTCCCGTCATCCGCGCAAGGGGGGCCAAAATACATCGGAGAAGCAGCCTGAACTGAGCAGGTTGGCGGGAAATTCCCCGGGACTGTGGAGACGGCAAGTACCTTTCTAGCCCATCCATCTGTATAAAATTCCATGTTCTGACCTTTCCGTGCCTCGTCTTCTCCATCACAACGAAATCGTTGCCTGCTGTTCTGCCCCTCCCAGCCGAGACATTGACATTGGACAACGACATCAGCTGCTGCTATCCATCAAGCTTCTCCAAATTTGGTAGAGCGTCAGCATGCACGTACTATCCTGGACGAGCCGGTGGTCCCTCCTGGCCTGTGTCTGGACCATCCTCGGAGCTGCCGCTGCGAGCGACAACTCGGGCATCGTGGAAGTTGACCTGGTTTTCCCACGCAACGACACGTATGCGCCCACGCCGCTTTTGCCCATCATTTTTGGTTTCCAAAACTCCCCGCTGGCGCCGGCTCTCGCGCCCCAGATCACATTTTCGATTTGGAACTACGACAACAAGAGCGACGCGGTTGACACCACAGCATACGATGTGCGATGGGCCAACTTCTCCAGCAGCGACCCGTACTTTGAGTACCGCGGCTTCGTCGACTTCAATGTCGAGAAGACGTGGGAGATCAGGTACACTGTGAGATGGTTCAGCTGCACGAAGGATTCCCTGGAGTACCCATACGACATCACCAGCAACAACACCTACAAGTCCGTCGTCTTCACTACCAAGAACGCCGGGCAGAGTGTGGATCTCGTGGCCGCCACAAACGAGAAGGGATGTTCGTCTGACGCCGGTGTCGCCATAAGCGTGACTGACACCCTCAACGCCACTGGAATCTCAAGCTGGACAGGTGGCGATACGTGTGCTGTGGTGGCATCATCGACGGTCACGCCGAACCCTTGCCAGATCAAGATCAGCGAGGCTGAGGCGTCGAGCATCTCCGCCTCTGTCACTGCTCGAGCGTGTGAGGCTCAAAATCCACCAATTGAGTGTCCGGCGGGCAACGAGGGTCATGGGCTGGTGGTCGGAGGGGTGGTGTGTTTGGCGGCCACATTAGGTGCAATTTTCCACGTCATGATGTGAGATTGTCTAGGTTGTAGTTGGATTCCACACTTGATTGCCCGAATCTGGAACAAAATTTGCCTCTTCATATCCAAGCAAAAAGTCTATACAATTCGTCCGAGATCGGGCTGAACATAGATACCTTGCGTCGTCCTCTGTGCCTCCTGCAGATAAATTGCAGGTGACCCTGCTTGAAGGATTCAACTTAGATTACTACAGGCAACAGCAGCATATCATTGGGCTGATTTGATTTAAAGGTGGTGCTATGGATACGTATTGCGGGAGCGGATGAGATCGAGAACTTCTGAGCCCTTGAATGCAGGGGAAGATGAAGAAAGGTGGGAAGGGGGGCCAGGCTTGGCGAGCTCCGGAGGGTGGCGGTTCATCCCGCTGCATGGCGGCCGCCAGACTGCTCGTTTAGCTTAACTCTAAGCATGTTCTCTCTTCAGGGTTCTAAGCTCCACTTGTTCGATCCTTCGGACGTCTTCCGTCTGGGAAACTCAGATGCTGCTCGCGCCGGTTAAAGAGGGGCAGATGCGTGAAGGATCGCTTGCTGTAAAATTGCGTTCAACTGCCAAGACTCTACGATTTGACTGCCAAGCTTCAAGCCTTTTCAGGCACGCTTGTGAGCATAAAGAGCATCGGGAAAGACGGCATAGCAAAGGTGATCGTGAGGCAAGGGCCGCAAGGCAGCCTTTTTCGCCCCCAACAGGGGCCCAAGAGGGGCAAGGATCTCGCAACTTACAGACGGCCGGGAGGTTTTATGTCTCGTTGAAGTGACATCCTTTCTGCTTTCTGGTCGGTTAATCCAATAGTGCTTACTCGCAATTTTAAACCTGTTCATGATCAGTATAGGTCATGCGGGGTGTTGAGGTCAAGGGAGGAGTCGGAACGAGATCCAGAACTCTTGACCGGATTCGGGCAATGCTTCAACATGGCTTCAGAGTCGAGAGAAGGCTAAGGGGAAGACAAAAGTTCTTTTTGACTCTGAGAATGATATAAAGACTGCTGCGCGGTTAGCAACTCTATCTAAACGGGTCAACGGAGTACGCTCCTCACAATCATTTTGCCAACTACCCAACCTTCTTTTGACCTTGTTACCTCTCAACCAACTTCCTACCTTCTTTATTACAACTTTCTTTCTCACAAGGTGCCTGCCTCTGTAGTCACGATGCATCTGCCATGGCTCACGGCGGCCCTTATGGCCGTTGGCCTGTTGGCCGAGGGAGCCTCAGCGAGGTCGCGGACCGGACTCAGACTGCCTTCCAGCCCTACCTACAGCAGCTTTGAGACCTGCCCGGAGCGCTGCAGTGTCTCCGGTCCCAATATCGGAAATTGGTCGGTCTACCCCGATTTCAAGCAGATGCAGAAATGCAAGCAGACCATGTTCTACCGCTTCTCCCTCAATGACCCCATTGACAACAAGACGGCTAATCACCGCATCCATGCCTGCTCTTCGTACGGCCCTGACTTCTCTACGATACCCGCATCGACCGCCCGAGTTGCCTCCTCAGAGTCCGTCGATGTTGACTTTGAGATTGGATGGTGGCAAGAGGGCTTTGGCCGAGCCACCGCCGGCCTTCGTTCTCTCATCAAGCAAATGCGCAAGTACGTGGATCACGGACACGGCGAGACAGACGAACCCTTCATCATGTTTGGTCAGTCTGGTCAAGCCACGATCGGTCTCTACATTGGCCAAGGTCTGCTGAACCAAGGCATTGGCGAGTCTGCCCTCAAGAGTCTCCACGACACGCTCCCTACCCTCAATGTGTCGACACCAAGCCTGGCCATGCAACTTTGCGGGCCGGAATACGACAGCACTCACATCTTTGGCATCATGCTCCTCAGCAACGGTTCCTTTGGCCCTATTCAAGACGCCGTCAAGACCTGGGGTAACGCCACCTGCCTGTCCTTTGAGGATTCCGTCAGCATTGGTGGCCAAGCCAAGTTCACCACGCCGCTTCTGCCCACGAACGGCACTTTGCCCACAAATAGTACCACCAACTTGACCAAAAAGACCAAGCGGGTTCATGGCAGTGCCCACAGCCACCTCCATGCTCGCGCAGACTGTAGAACCGTCCAAGTCGATTCTGGCGATAGCTGCGCGGCGCTGGCGACCAAGTGCGGCATCACGGCCGCCGAGTTCACCAAGATCAACTCGGCGTCGGACTTTTGCGCCACGCTGAGGCCAAAACAGCACGTCTGCTGCTCCAGCGGCACCATGCCCGACTTCAGCCCCGGCAAGAACTCGGACGGCTCGTGCCACTCGTATCAAGTCAAGGCGAACGACAACTGCGACGACCTTGCCGCCCAGTACAGCCTCACGAGGCAGAAGCTCGAGGACTTTAACAAGAAGACGTGGGGATGGAACGGCTGCCAGCTCCTCTTCACCGACACCATCATGTGCCTCAGCGACGGGACGCCGCCGTTCCCCGCCGAGATCGCCAACGCGGTGTGCGGTCCTCAGAAACCGGGCACCACACCGCCGACGGATGGGTCAGATATCGCCGAGCTCAACCCCTGCCCTTTGAATGCCTGCTGCAATATCTGGGGCCAGTGTGGCATCACCAAGGACTTCTGCGTCGACACCAACACGGGAGCTCCGGGAACCGCTGAACCGGGTACCTACGGCTGCATTTCCAACTGCGGGACCGACGTGGTCAAGGGCGACGGCACCGGCAGCATCCGCATCGGCTACTTTGAAGGCTACGGCCTGGGACGCGAGTGTCTCTTCCAGGATGCTATGCAGATCGACACGTCGGCGTTCACGCACGTCCACTTTGCTTTTGGTACCCTGACGGACGACTACGAGGTCGAGGTTGGCGATAGCCTGTCTTCCTATCAGTTTGAGCAGTTCAAGCGCATCAGCGGGCCGAAAAAGATTTTGTCGTTTGGCGGCTGGGACTTTTCGACCTTGCCTGCCACCTACCACATCTTCCGCGAGGGTGTGACGCCCGCCAACCGCCTCAAGATGGCGACCAACGTTGCCAACTACATCAAGAAGCACAACCTGGACGGCGTCGATATCGACTGGGAGTATCCCGGGGCGCCTGATATCCCCGGTATCCCGCCAGCCAGTAAAGATGATGGTCAAAATTACCTAGCCTTCCTCGTGCTCCTGAAGAACCTTTTGCCCGGCAAAACCGTCTCCATCGCGGCGCCCTCCTCCTACTGGTACCTGAAGCAGTACCCCATCAACGCCATCGGCAAGGTCATAGACTACATTGTCTACATGACGTACGATCTCCACGGCCAGTGGGACGCCGACAACGCCAACTCGCAGGAAGGGTGCGACACGGGCAACTGCCTGCGCAGCCAGGTGAACCTGACCGAGACCAAACAGTCCCTGGCCATGATCACCAAAGCCGGCGTGCCGGGGAAGAAGGTCGTCGTGGGCGTCACCAGCTACGGGCGATCCTTCAAGATGGCGGACCCGAGCTGCTGGGGCCCGGACTGCCTGTACACGGGCGACCGCCTCAACTCGCAAGCGGCCAAGGGCGTTTGCACGGGAACCGCGGGGTACATTGCCGACGCCGAGATCGCCGAGATCATGAGCGACAAGCGTCGTGCCGGCCGCGTGGTCACGAGCTTCCTCGACGCGAGCAGCAACAGCGACGTGCTCGTCTACGACGACGGCGAGTACGTCGCCTACATGAGCGCCAGCACGAAGAAGACGCGCGCGGCGCTCTACAAGGCCTGGGGTATGGCCGGCACCACGGACTGGGCGACGGATCTGCAAACGTACCACGACGTGCCCGCGCCCGCCAAGGACTGGGCCCAGTTCAAGCAGCTCGCGGCGAGCGGTCAGGATCCCAAGTCGGACTTTACGCGCAACGGCAACTGGACAGACTTTGACTGCACAAACATTTACGCGACGGACCAGCTGCACCGCGACGTCGAGGAGCTCTGGGAGGGGCTGGGCGCGGACGCGGCGTGGGAGGACGCCGTGAGGATCTGGCAGGACACGGATAGCGGCTACGGGGATACCTCGTTCATCGGCTCGGTGCACGCCACGCTCAAGATCGAGGCGGGCGCGTCGGACTGCGGGAGCGTGCTGGGCGTCGACTGCAACACGGACGGCTGCTCCAAGGGCATGGACGGGCCGTACTCGGGGCCGGCGGCGCAGCTGGTCTGGAACTCGTTGGTGATGATCCGCAACATTCACTCCACGTACCACGACTCTCTCTACAAGTCCGCCTCGAGCTTCCTCGCGGCGCTCAAGGACATGGAGAGCACCTTTGCGCCGATCCCCCCCGAAGAGGACAACACGTGGCTCCTGCTCCTCATCGATCTCATCACCCTTGGAACCCTCTCCGCCGCCGGTCCCTTCTTCAACACGTTCCTCAAGTCGCTGCCAAAGTTTGCCAAGTCCCTGGATAACCTCAAGGACACCAGCATGACCCTGATTGGACAGAGCACGACCATCGCCAAAGACCTGCTGCCCTCCCAGGGCGAGCCGGACTGGACGCCGGCGAAGCAAGACAAGTTCTCCAACTACATGGGCCAGGTCATTGACGGCTGGGCCAACGTCACCTCCCTCGCCCTCGACAAGGTCTTTGACGGCTCCTCCGAGTCGGTCGGCCTGCTCGGCAAGGCCATTGCCGACGGGAAACTGTACCCCAAGGAGGTCAAGACGGACGTTGACGCCAACACGCTGCTGCAAAACATTAGAAAGTCATTCTTCGGCTACGCCATCCCCGCCATCTGGCACGCATCGAGCGCGTGGGCGTTCGTCATCGACTCGGGCTACGACTGCGACGCGTCGAACCCGCTCGACGACTACCTCAGCGACGAGACCATGAAGGCCACGGGCGCCTGCTACAACGGCAAGCTGTACTACCTCGCCAGCCCGGACGGCCAGGCCTACACCTGCTTCGACGGCGGGTGCCTGGACAACAAGTTCTCCGCGCCCAAGGGCGTCGGCTCGCTGGGCGACTCCTTTGGCGGCATCACCAAGGAGGACCTGATTGCGGGCGCGGTGCGGACGTACCAGGCCAACGGCGGCAAGAACGGCGGCGGCTTCGCCAACACGGACGACGAGGGCGTGCAGGACGACTTGCTCGACGTGGACGTCACGACGCCGGGCGTCATCCGCATCCCCGTGTGCAGTCCCGAGCGCGCGTTCCAGTCATGGGAGACGTCGACCAAGGGGTCCAGCGACAACTACCCCTGCGACGTGCCGCCGGGCAAGGACTACTGCGGCGCGTCGTCGTTTGAGGACCAGACGAGCGGCGCGTCGCCGAGCGCCGACGACTGTCGGCAAATCATCAAGAACATTGAGGGCGACGGCAGCACCGACTGGACGATTCAGGTCGTCGGCAAGAACCAGCGCGAGATTGTAAAGTTTGGCGGGTGTGCTTTTGGCGTGGAGGCGACCAAGGTCAATGGCAACGTCGACTTTACCGTCGGTGGGCAGGATGTGATTGACATAATCAACACGGCGATTGAAAAGTTTGAGAATAGCGACGGAAAAGTGGGAGCCAAGGGGGAGATGGACTGCAACGGGAACATTCACCAGCAGGCTGTTAAATGGGGTATTTACTAAGCCTTGCCTGGACCTCGGCCTCGAGTGTAGGGGTGCCGTCTGATACTATGGCAATTGTTTTCTTTGTATATATCATTCGTCTGTATGTATTGTGCATTATCTGGACCTTTGAATGTTAGATCACTCATGATGCATACCGTCTTCGTTGCTTGCACTATCATGAACAACTCCATCAGCATGACCGCGTGATAGTGAGTGATTCTTGATGGGGTTGCATTTCAGGCAGAGCATGGCTTGGCTTGAAATGGTAGGTAGATAAGTAACATGAAAGTCACATAAAAGTAACATTAACGCTGGAGATGAGTGAGACGTATTGCGTGCATGTGAGCGCGGTGATGACAGGCATCATGTGCCATGATTCTATGCTCTTCCATCTTTGCGTACGGGTAATCAAGAGTTGCGGCGACTGCGTGAATAATGTCCAATGTGTTGTTCCTGGTTGGGTGAGACACCGGATCCTTGCTGCTGCTGCTGCTGCAGAGCGTTGTGCCACGCCGTTGGGCCTGCGCTCAGGCACCGATACAGATCGATCGAGCGACTCGAATCGTGTGCTTGGGGTCAAGTCATCAGTGGTCGCACCATCTCGTGAGCTCTCGTGATGTGGCCACCGAGTTGGAGATAGTCACTTCAAGAGTTGTTCTGAATGTCCGGCTGTGGTCTCTGGTGTCAACACATTGTTGACGAGCTTTGTTCCCCTCGATCGGGAGATTCCTGTGCAGGGCCCCTAAACCAATCCTATTAATAGGCGCATTAACCCCTCATTCAGCTGATAGTAAGGCGGCTGCACCCGCACCCCCCCAAACACCGTTAGCACAGGGCAACATGGACGGTCCTGGGTCCATTTAGGCCCCGTAACACCCTCCTTTTCAATCAGCTGTCCTTGAAGAAGACGACGACGAGCTGGAGTTGGGCTTGGCCGTGGACTGTTGTCCCTCAGAGACATCAGAGACTCGGCAAGAAAGGGGGAGGGGAAAGAGACAGAGAGAGAGAGAGAGATAACGAGCAGATGACTGATTGATCAGCACCCCGGAACGCCGGCGAATGTTCCGTGCCGAAATGGCGGTGACAGGACGGGTCCTGGACTCCTGGGGAGGGGACTCGGGGACAACTCACATCTGGTTGGAATGGCGGCGGGGTGGAGACTGAAACCCTCACCGCGGCCATTGACATCGTGGCCGACGCATGGCGGTGGAGGTTGGGCATCATACACACCGCGCATGATCCATAGTAGCGACGTGGCGGAAAAAAACAGAGAGAGGCAGCAGCAGCAGCAGCAGCAGCAGCCAGTTTCTCTTTGCTCTGTTTGGTCTGATTGCCTCTGCTGCAAGCGTGGCCGCAGGTTTTCGACGAGACCGCCCCTTCACGATCCTCGCCTCGCCTCGCCTCTCTCCCTCTAGTCTCGCTCACCTCTCACCTCTCACCTCTTCTTGAGTCTGTCTGTCTCTACCCGAGTGCCCCTCCCTGGTTGCATTCGCCCTGCCTCATCTCATCGTTCCGAGATCCCAAGCCCAAAGGATTCCAGTCAGCCCCGGGTTTCTGCTGCTTGCTTGTGGTTCTCGTGGTTGGGTTTACACTACTGCATCCCACCGCTCATCCCACACCCCGGTCTCAGTCCAGTCTCCCGTCATGCTGCAATGATCCGTTACCCTCTCTTACCTACCTTACCTTACCTTGCCTTACCTTGCCTTTTTTTTTTTTTTCTCATTCCCCGCCAGAGCTATCCGTACACCATACGGATACAATTGAACCTTTAAACAACCCCCTTTGAATCTCTCTTCCTTTTTTCCCTTTCCCCTTCCCTCTTTTCCTGTTCCTGGGATGTGCGGCAAGAGATGGTGATCGGGAACCGAGATTTTTCGACTTTCAGGAGTAAGAGTACCAAGAGCACTAAGAGTGACTCGGGAAACGGGGACGATGCGTCCATAGGCACGCACGAGAGCTCGTACGAGCACCCTCTGGGTGAGTCCCAACCTCGTAGATCAACAGATGGGAGTCTGGTTATTTGTTGTTTTGCTGACATTGAGACGACTCTCCAGCTCGCAAAGGCTACGACATTGGCCCCGCATCGAGGTGCGAGGTAGGCGACGTCTTTGAGTTCCTCTGGGCAGATTCGCACGAGTTTGAATGGGAGTGGAAGTGCCTTGGCTATACTCGCTTCATCGTCCTTCGACATAGCGACACTTTTCCGCACTACTGCGTGTGTGTGTAAGTCTTGATCATCTACAGTCTGCTACCGCCGCTCTCCGTTTGTTGATGTTGGCGCGAGCTTGTTGTTGCTTTTTACCCCTCCTCGTCGCACCTCCCCCTCCTCATCCCACCCATCAACCCCTCATCGGCACACCATCCACCGCACACCAAACTTCATATCGCTGACCTCGGATCGTCGAATCAGGCCCATCTCCACCCCTACCAAAAATGACTTCCAGAAACCCGGAATCGACTCGAGCCAGCAGGGCTACGTCTTTGACGAGAACGACCGCACCCCGCCCTTCGACCGCCTCCCCTTCTCCCCGGTCGGCATGCAGCTGCGTCCGGGCAAGTTCCGCGTAAAGGAGAACTCGCGCGCAAACTACGCCGACGTGCTCGAGATTGACCACGACGCCCAGGTCATGGTCGTCGGCGACGTCACGCGCTACTTTGACCGGGTGCGGAGGAACGTCAACAAGGCCGTCATGCGCAACGTTCTGAAAAAGGCGTTGGAGCAGTACCGCCAGGGAAAACTCGTTGGCAAAAAGGGCGCCAAGCTCGAGGCGAGCGTCGTCAACGGCGGTGGTGGGAGTCAGGATGACGAGGACGAGGACGACCGCGACGAAGAGCCCGAGGACGGCAGCGATCCGGACCACCCCGACGTGTTTTTGCGACCGGATGAGACCTCGTCCGTCATCGAGAGGCGGAAACCCGACCGGGACCGCGACCGGGACCGGGACTCCTTCGTTAGCGCAGAAATGCCGCCCCCTCCACCTCCGGCCCCGCCGCTGCCGCCGATGGACATGCCGTCGCCGATGCCGATGCAGATGCAGCAGCAGCAGCAGCCGTCGCCCCCGCGAGAGCGAGAGCGAGACGATGCGTCCTCGATCCGGTCCCACGCGTCTCGAGAGAGAAGGCATTCCCGGAAAGAAGCGCCGCCGCCGCCGAGAGGTGAGGACCTCCCGAGAAAAATGTCGGACCACCACGTCGACGGAGCGTCCCGGCCTTACAGACAGCGCATCGACCTCCCGCGATCCCGGAGTCATCGGGCCTCCGAACACGAGGTATCCGGCTCAATGTACGACGTCGCTACGGCTAGGGCGGACTGAAAAAAAAAATTCGAGTGACGCTGGGATGGTTGATGAGATGACGCACATTTTCTAGGATGCACATGTGGTGATGATCGATCGATCGGTTCTTGAATCGGGTGCGTGAATGCACCACGGCGGCTCTGAATGTCCTCCTTTTTTTTCCCTTCCTTTTTTTCTATTTTATTTTATGACACGTATCATGATTGCATGCATTAGATGCCTCTTGGTTTTTTCCCGCTGCGACTACAACATATCAACATCAACAAATAACGAGAATCCGCCAGCATTCACGGAGTACAATTAGACTTGTTTTATATTTCTTGCTTTTTTTCTTGTCGTCAATCATCATGGTCTTTAAGAAGATATAAGATACATTACAAAAAACCTGTACAAATGATAACCAGACTGCAAAGTTTTGTCTCCCCTCTTACTCCATTACGCATCTCACGATACTTCGGCTTTATCGATTCGCTCTAATTTGTGATCTTCCGGAACGCATCTAGATGATGGAAAAAAGAAGGATGGAAGATTTCGCTTGGGTAGCAATTTGGGCAGCAATCCAAAGTGATTTCCTGTCGGGGGAGCGGCGCTAACTGCGGCTGGCTGCATCGTCATGCAGGATGATTCACGATCCTCTTCACCAGCTAGTCGGACCAAACGTCTCATTTTCCCCCACCGTCTTCAAAATGGCGCCATACGTGGAGTCCTATATGCAAGACACGATTAGTTAAAATGAGCTCGACGTCAGAGAGCATTGCCAATGAACGCATTCACTTGCGGGCATCCGCGTTTCGCGGGGGTTGGGGAGACTTGAGAGGAGGGGGGAGAAAGAAGGGGGGAGAAGGGGGAGGGGCAGAGAGGGTCCAGTCCCCTTTTCACACCACTCACCAAGGTATTATAGACATCGACGTTCCCCCACCACTGCGGTATCGTGACGTTGGGCAGCGTGATGGCAAAGAAGATGATAATGGTACTGATAATAAGCCCGGCGTCCAGCGCGGCGGCTGTGATGTAATTGTACGTCTGCCACCACCCGTGGAACCGCCTGCGCACGCCGTGGTTGAAGACGAGGCCGACAATGGCCCAGCTGGAGAAGCTCAGGGGCGTCGCCGGCGGCAGCCAGCCCATGGCGCCGAGCATGACGGGCGCGTGGAGGACCTTTGCGAACTTTAGTTTGAGGACCTTGGCCAGCACGTAGAAGACGATGGGCAGGCAGGCGCCGACGAGCCAAAAGTAGTTGAAGTTGTGGTAGATGGAGCCCGCGCCGAACATGCGGCGCGGACCGATGACGCCCCAGACAATGGAGGACGAGAAGAAGGCTCTTCCGTTGGGGCACGTGAAGTGTGCCTGCTGAGTGCTGTTGGGGGGGAAAACGATGTCAGATATCAACGCTCAAGTGAGTCAAGTCATCAGGGGTGTAGCTTGAATGGACTTACAGCGCACAGCAGTCTTCAATGTTGCCAAGCGTCCAGTTCATGACGGCGATCTGCACAAAGACGGCCCAGATGGTGGCCACGACCTGACACCAAAACGTAGTCCTGGGCGGAATCTTCATGTAGTGAGCCATCTTGAGATCGCCAGCGTACGTCTGCGCCTGGCCCAAGGTAATCGTGCTGTACACCTTGAAGATCATGACGCCGATGGGCTTCCCGGGGATCATGAAGCCCGCCAGGAACGGAGAGAGCACGTTGAGCGCGAGCCCGAGGTTGGAGATGGCGAGGATCGTGCACGTCGGGATCACAAAGACAATGGCCAGCAGGTTGGCGACGAAGAAGGCCCACCACGGCAGCTGGGAATCGAACCCTTCGGCCGTCGCGAGCCCGAGGCCGAGGGCCAGCACGAGCAGGACGGCGTACCACCACTCGGGCGCGTCGACGTACTTTTTCGCGAGCTTCAGGTGGATGTCGGCCTCCTGGTTGCGGGCGGCCTTGAGGCGGTACCAAATCTCCTTGCCGTGGAAGAAGCCGCAGTGGACGATGGCGGCGGTGAGGGCGGCGAAGGAGAGGCCGTAGTTGAGAGCGAACGTCGGCGGCAGGAAGAGCGGGGAGTACTTCTTGTACTTCTCTTCCGAGAAGGTGTATCCCGGGCCCAGGATCTTGCTGACCTTGTAGGTGCTCTGGGTATTGTCGTAGGTCTGCGAGGTGTTGATGGGGAGGTAGTCGGAGAAGAGGGCGCCCGAGTAGGCAATTCCAATCGTGGGGATGATGACAAAGGCGAAGAGTCCGATCAAGACGTTGACGTGCGTGTGCGTGGGCGAGAGGAGGGGGTCACCGAGGTACGCGGATACGTAGGTCCAGTCAAAGGTGATGGGGATGAGAGAGAGGCCGGTGAAGCCTCCAAACAGCTGGTTGACGACGACGTTGTTCGGCTTGATCCAGGTGATAAAGGCAAACACCGACAGGCCTTGCCAGAGAACACCGGGGATCCAGTAGTAGACAAACATGCCCACGAGGACGTAGAAGAAGTACCGGTACCGGCTAATGACCCAGCCGTTGCTGTGCGCACCGTCGCTCTTGCTCTTGTCGTGGAGGGCGTAGAACAAGGACGTGTTGGAGAACTGGCTCGGCCAGATCATGGCAGCCGGCCAGACGAGGAATCTGCGACAGAGGCCCGCGATGCCGATGCCGATGAGCTGAGAGCTCAGTGTGAAGAGCAGCTGAAAGCCCCAGCCCAGGTTGATGTCGTAAAAGGGCTTGCCCTGCAGCGCGAGGAGGGCGTCGGTGCTGTAGGCGTAGCCGATGGAGACGTTGGACATGAGGGTGATGACGACGTGCTCTTTGATGGTGAAGGGGCCGGTGTTGAAGGTCCATTGGAGTCCAAAGGTGTTGAAGACCTTCATTGGCACGACTTTGGCCCATAGACAGCCGATTGGGTAGACTAGCAATTGGACAATGATGGATGGGAAGTTGATGGCGGGACTCCTGTAAAGAGAGAGAAACAGTTGTCAACTACCAGTGTCCCTGGATGATAGCAATTCCAACTCGTCCGCTCGTTTTCACTTACCTCATGCTCAAAAACATGTTGAGACCACTGCCAATCGTCACAAAGATCATGCCCAGAATCCATGCTCGAACCGTGTTTGCGACTTCACCGCCGTCCGTATTGCGCACCGCGGCACGGACTTCCTCGTAGGGCGAGTCCTCTGTCAAGATGGCATCCGCGGCGATGATTTCCTCAGAGTCTCCGTCCTGGAGCGCCTTATTGACCATGTCGGCCTTTTCCTGGGTCAGGTTGGGGTCCCATTGGTGATCGCGCTGGAAGTTCTCGAGGTTTGTCGCTGCCTGCGTGACGTCCACGCCTTGGTTCTTCTCGTCCGCCATGACGGCTGTTGGTTGACCTTGCGTATTATTCAACCGTACTCCTGGTTCGGTGGCTACTGCAGCAAGGCTGTATCATGCGATGATTTCACTGTTCAGATCGTCGTAGCCCAGCGGCTGATCGATCCGGGGTTTCACGAGAGAGGTGATGATAGCGAAATTCGAAGAACAGTGCCATCATTGGAACTTATGCTTCATGCTACCGACGCGTTCCTCATATAAGTTCACTCAATTGGTCGATGAAAACTCAATTCCTACGAGATCCCAAGAGGGAAGTTGCCTAAGTGCGTTGCCCCAAGGACGTGATAACGGTCACCAGGACATCCCACCGTAACGTACCACGAGGGATTGTTATCAAGGGTAAATAGTCTCTTCTCCACCACCATGGCGCGAAGTGGTGGTTCACACAAGTTCGTGTTATCTCGCCCGAGGCCGGGGACGGGGTGGCGCCGTTTATTTCCCCGGAAGGAGGGGGAAAAACAGGGACAAGGGGGAATTACGTAGAAACATTGAAAGCATTGCGAACAACCCCTGCCCGCTTATCGTCTTGACATGTCTTGTCCCGCCGCGGCAATGCTTGGGCCCAATTAGCGTTAGACTCAAAGGAAGAAAACAAAAATCCCAACCGTCAGGGACCCCCTTGGCAACGCCGGCACGTTGCAACCGCGTGACGGCCAAACGACGAACGAGTCCTCTGTTTTACCCCGCCGCAAGATAACAGCTATGAAGGTTGGGCCGTAGGGGGAGTTAGATACGGATAATGTTTGTCCACATCAGGAAAGATACGGATATTTTGACAAGATTGCCGGGAGGGGTTCCGCGGGGGCTCTTCCGACGAGCAAGGATCTCGGAGTTCAAGCCCGGGTAACCCGGGTCTGGCCGGGAATATTATTCAAAAATTTCTCTAAAAAACCTCAATTGCTTCCACAGAACGTTGCTGAGTCCAATGACAACTGAACCGGACTCCGTGTTTGCTTTTTCTCAGCCTCAACCACACTCCCGGTTTCTAGGTTTCCTACCCGGGGAATCATCGTGCACAGCTGTTCCACGATTTTGGTCCTACCAGGTATATAATGTGGCCCCGGTCTTGAGGATCTTTCGATAAAAACCTCGTATTTGTATCCTTCATCGATGACAATATATACTTAATATAATTTGGAGTTTGAGTTGTCGGACCTTTTGACTTGTAAATAGAAATATCATTCTTGGCCTACTTCATAATTTCCGCTTCCCGTTGGGTCCCCAAAACCTTTCTCAGAGCTATGTCTCGCTGCTGAAATTGCTCCGGGTTAGGCAACCCATAGGCCTCCACTGTTTGTTGTACAACCTTCGCGTCCCATGCCGGGTCGTCTCTCTTTTCTGTGCTCTCCGGTTCATTCTTTGCCTTGGTCTGGAAACTCACAGGCTCTGAACTATCCCATACCTCTTGAATGGTCCCAGAAAGATTATTCAAGAAAGCTTGGATCCCAGCTACCCCACCGCCCATGTTGTATGACTTGAAGATGCCCTGGACAGCCCACCTAGGCCCAAGGCTCGCTTCCATGATGGTGTCTACGTCTTCCGTGCTGACGACGCCCTGGTCTACCAGAGAACACGCTTCCCTGAGCAGCGAAAACGCCAATCGGTTCCCCACGAAACCGGGTACCTCCTTTCTAATGACCACGGGCCGGTGGCCGGAACCCAACCCTGCGAAGAAGCTCTTGGCAAACTCGACTTTGTCCTGGTTTGTCGTCGGTGACGGAACAATTTCGATCAGCGGCATAATATGTGGCGGATTGAACGGGTGGACCACCAAAAGACGAGTCTTGTCGACCATGTCTCGGTTCTGAGAAGACGCTGCGATGCCAGAGGTCGAGCTCCAAAAGTGTGCACTGGCAGGTGCGAAGCTTTCAATCGTTGGCCAAACGGAACGTTTAAAGTCTGGGTTCTCGGGCCCTTGTTCCTGGACAATGGTGGCGCCGCCGCACGCCTCTTCGAGTGTGGAGCAGATCACGAGGCGGCCAGACTCGCGCAGGCGGGATATGTCCAGCGACGCATCTCCCGAGTCGATGTAACCCGGCAGCACCGTTGAGAGATGCTGTTCGAGGTCGGGCCTGGTGTCAAAGACTCTGACATTGCTCTTCGTATGTCTAAGGTAGAGAGCCGCGAAGGAGATGCCGATGGCTCCAAGTCCGACAAGGGCGACGCGTTCATTCACGTCGGATGGCATAGTCGCGATTGAAGAATGCCACGGAGTTTAATTGGGCATGGGTTATGTAATGGCGTGTTGATAGACGAAGCAGGGCGAGTGCCAAACTGTGGTCAAGGATTGCGGTGAAGGAAAGCCGTCCTAGAGGTAGGTGTTTATCGAGTTTTGGAAGACTTGCCCCGCATGACGGAAGTGTTACTTCGGGGGTGTTGCGGAGTTCCGAGTTCTGGTCCGTGAATATCCTATGCGCTCGTGCGCGTTCCCCTAATTTTCTCACGATGACGTGAGTTGTAGATATTGGGGTCTACCTTATGGCCGGAAAACAACATTAAACAAACAATGAGCCATGGATTTATTAGCTAAGGTAATAGGCTGAATGCTTGCCTAGATGGCATCGCAGGAAGAAAGACTGGCTGGCGGAGTTCGGGAACCGACTCCGGCGTTGGGAATTTGCGAGAAAGCATGACGAGTTTATCCTCGAAACACTAAATAGAAAGGCACTAAAACTGAACTAGAAAAGCACTAGAAAAGGACTAGAAAGGCACTAAAAAGGCACTTGAAAGTAAAGTCGCTTACTACAGAATCGAAATTCCGAAGAGCTCCGTGATCTGACGATCTCAATGTCGACGCTGAAGCTCTACATGTTGATGCCGAATATGGTCGGATGTAGCCTACCTGCGTGCACTTCTCATCGTTTCTTCAGAGGAACTCATGCTTCGAGATTGATTTACCTCCAAAGCCTCACTTTTCCAATCAAAACCAATACCTGTGTACTTTACCATCCATAATGGTTGAATACTCCAAATCCAGGGCTATTGCGAATGGCAGCAGCTCGTGCTGCGACCACACTAGATCAAATGTTACCGGAATCGCGCGAGGAGTTATTGACGACATTCGAGCAGCTGTGGCAAAGCCGTTCGGTCCTATTCTGAAAAGTTTGGCAAATAGTCGCTGACATCCTTCAAACTCTCTCAATCTACCATTGATTCGATTTGTGCAAAGGTCCCTTTCGAGGTTATAGCCGACATTGAGACGGTCCAGGCCAATGTCAGCACTTTTGCTCTAGCTCAATGAAATTTCCTAAAGAAATTTGAAATTGAGATACGGCCAAGCGTTTTCCTCGTCCAAAAGAACATTCTCATCAATCAAGTTGGAGCGTAGGTCTTCCTTGGTGTACATATTTGATCTGTAGTGCTGCGTCACGTCGCTTATATTTGAATAGCTACATCCCTGGTGGACAATACCCGATACTAGCGTCTGCGCATGCATGATTTCGAATCGCCATTCACTCACCAGTCACCAATCCAACGAGTAGTCCACGGCATGAGCCATTGAACCACCTGGAGATCAAACTTCTCCATCTGGTCTTTGAAAAGTCCCGGCGTTCGGATGTCAACGTTGGAGCCGAACATACGAGTAACTGTCCCATATCAAGAGCAGCGCAAGCTGACTCGAAAGGCAAACGTCGGTGCTCAAGCTGGGAACAGCCTCGAGGTCCTTTTTCCAACCTACCAGACGGTTGATCGCCAAAACTTGGAGGTCTCCCGTAGCCAACCCACAGGTGATGATCGCAGAAATAAAACAGGTACCACGCTCTCACACAGTTGAGTGCAACTTCTCGGCTCTTCAGCTTGATACTCTTGCTGAACTTTTCATCGTGCTTCCTCGTACCCCTGACGATCTTAAAAGACTTATCGAGCTGGAACTCGATGAGTCGTCGAATGGCGAGACCGGAGACTGACCAAGAAAGGTCGCTCAGCCAAAATGAAGCGATGCACAAGCCTTGAAATTCATAGTGATTCACACGGTTCATGAACACGAAACCGGATACTTGCTTGCGAAGCCTAGAACAGCAGGCAAAGTATTATCGTTCACCTCCGGATTTATGAAGAATAGAGACTGTGCAGGTGGCTGAGACTACGAGAGGAGATGCACGGCGAACGCGGTCTAGGTCTTCCAACCGGCTCTTGGTTCCATGTGGGTAATAGTCTATCCGCTCCAAAGACCTTTTCACCAAAGGGGATGCGTCGCTCCGCTAGAGATACCATTCTGAGATTAGGTTTTGAGGCTCCTGTGCAGGGGTTGGAGTTTTATCCAAGGAACCAAAGGAGGCGGAGGAGGACCAGAGGCATGGAGAGATCTGACTCTCGTGACTTCATGCAAAGAGCTGATGGGAGCCTGCTTTGATGGCTCAACGCATCTCTCGCTATTTGCGGACAACGAATCGGAATGTGCTTCCGCTTCTTGATCTCCATCTTCGACAAAGGGGCTTGTCTCATACGGATGCAAGCTCTCAACAGGAAGTCCCCTTCTGTCGACGAACTCTTCAGAGGCTCCTCAGAGGCCAAAGTAGCGGCTGAGATCTCTGCTGCAGAAGACCATTGATCGCTGAGTGTAACGTGTGAAAACCACCCACAAAATCCGAGCTGTACGATGAGTTAGCGACGGACCCCTTAAGAGGCTGATGCGAGTCACACCGATGTAAATCAGCATCATTCGGCCTCGACTCGACATCTCGAGCTGGTCAGTTGAAAACGCACTCGGTGTTCTTCTTCCGTCATCGCTGCAATGGACCATGTCGACTGCCCATCAAACATAACACCTTCATAAAGGGTTTAGTGACGCAATAGCAACGATACACATGCCAAGCAGACGAGATAACTGCACGTGCCTTTTGCTTCTGATATGAAGAGTACGCCTTCATTCGGGAGCTGAATCTGGCCCGGGGCAGTGTCTCCGAACTGTTGCCGAGGGTTTCGATCACGAACACGGATGGAATGCCAGTCTCAAAGATGACGCAGTAGTGTGTTGGGGATTGGTACGGGACGCACGAAATAGAGAGTCAGCCCTGACTACCCGCTGGCATGCGGAGTTGTTCTTACCGCGCCGTTGAGACCCCGACACAACGTTATGCATGGGAACCCTTTGATGGATGTTCCTTTTATGCATCTGAGTGACGTCTCCCTGGCACTTCTCCCTTGCACCTCTCCCTGTTGTCCACGCCAGTTTGGCTGCTCACCTAATACGTTCACCAGATAATCAATTGCAAAATCTCAATGAAATCTCAATGAAATCTTCTGGCCTTTTCATCAATATTACTATGAAAATGGTAAAATGAGTTCAGGGCGCGAAGGATAAGATCGCTTGAAGTTCATTTCAACGGCATAGAGGATACTGCATTTTCTTCTTTTCTTTTTCGTCAAGGGACAGATCGACTCTCAGAGAAGCTGAATACTGTGTTTCTGGCGTCCGAATACCTAGCTGAGAGGGAATCTCAGGGTAAAAGTCCGAGCACCCGACGCATCGCTACTCTTATTGTGGCCTGTTCATGTATCGATGTATCGCCAACAACCAAACGGGGAGCTCTGTCGCTCGAAGGTTCCCCCCTTTTCACAAACCAACGTACTCGACATTGAAACAATGTCCTCAGTTGTTGCCTTTTCGGAGCCTTGGCCGGAACGTACGAGCGGGCCGATTCTCGTCGAGTCTTGGCGAGTTCGATCCGGGGAAAGGGGCGCCCACCCTTTCCCATCAGCATCTATGTCACTATTGCTCTTCTTCATTCAACCAAGTGAACACCAAGAATGTATTGTACACATGCACACCATTAAGTAACCGAGCACGTGCCGAGGTGGGCCACTGGACATAAATGCCCAGGCCCAAAATGAACCAAGCTTTGGGGCTCTGAGCAGATCATCCGACCCCCTTCACAAACACAAACACAATCAGCCCAGTTAAATCTTGAACCACTACCACGTCAACTCTGTGCCTGATGCATGGTGTCTTATGAGCTTTATGTGAAGCACTGACGGCACAGCATGCCATTTCAAGCTGACTGGCATGCAGCTTCATTTCCCATCATACCAAGCACGGTTTGACTATCCCCACCATATCTCAGCCGCAGAATACCGAAAAGCGAATTCGGATCACTCGAATTCTCCCCAAGACTCTTCTTGTCAGGGCAAATGATTCGGCTCGGGTGTAAATCGTCTTATTTCTAGCCGGGCCGCTCCTAATTTTATGCTATACCTGTAGGGTTTGAATTAGAACCATCGATACGAGATTGGTACATGCGCATACATAACAATAGCGAAAGGGAAGAAAGGGAGCTATATATCCGTACTGTCTTATATACTGTCTCATTTGGGGCTGCACTAGGCGAAGTACCATTTTGCTGCAACAGCGCCCTGCAGGGTTCGATCCCGCTCCTAGTGGCCGCGCCACTCAACAGATAACCCATTCCATCGAGACAGACCCTGCCAAAGCGACCCGTATTCATTGGCCTCTTGAGTAAGGTACAGGTAAGCTAGGAACAAGGGATATACCGAAAAACCCTACCAATAAGGCAAATCCACGTGGAGTGCAGCATTGAAACTTAAGGAGGAATCTGGAGGAGGACTCTGGAAGAGGAACAGTGGGTATCCAAGCTTGCAGAAATCGTTTTTATGATCTCTTCCCCCGGACTCCTGAAAATAGTCAAGTCGGCAGGGGAATCTTAGGCCGAAGGTGGAAGCATAGCAAGAGACAGCGGTTCGGTTCAAGCTCTCGTGAACTGACCTGGATATTCTTGATCCAGAACATCAAAGCCTTTCGATGGTGAAAGAGTGGACACTTTCCAAAGGATCTGACTCTTCAGTGTTCCCACCGCAGAGCACGAAGTAAGGATGGACATTCCTAGACACAAGCCACAAATGCTCGGCAGCTGAAGGGGCGACATACAGTCCGACTCTCGATGTAGGCCTGATGGGCCCTTATCAGCTCTCAGGGATTTTCACCGAAGATTCCACTCCATAAGACATAATGGCATGCTTGAGTGGCGCAAGGAAAGGGGCGAATTTACCTGCCCTTGACAACGCCAGGTATTCTTCATAAAATGTCGCTTGGTTGTCTTTCGAGCACGGCTATTGTACCACCTTCTTGACACCGTCCAACATCTCACCACTACAGCAGCAGCAGCACTCGTGATCAGTGGGCATTGCCATCACCATGTCCGGAGACCTGGAGTCCAGCTTGTTGAAGTCCCAACCTTTGTCTAATTCGCCTCCCTCGTCTTCTTCGTCCTTTTCAGATGACCTCGAGTACGCTTGTCTTTCCCAGGACGACAAGGACGACGGGCTGCGGATTCACACTCTCGAAGTTGAGGAAAACATCCCCCTCGAAGACACCATCGTTGCCCCTCGCCCCTTGCCGCCTTGGCTGAAATATCCCAAGAGCCTCGCTTTGGCCTTGGTACCGAGCTTCCTACACCCGGTGGACCCCGATGCGACACCGAAGCCGCTTCATCCGTCAGCTTGGCTCGGTAAGCTATTTAGACTTAACACGAATGTCTTCTTTCATCAGCTGACTGGAGATTATCACAGATGGACTTCGAGGACTCGCAGCTTTCTTCGTCGTCTGCCATCACTGGTCCCTATGTACGCTGACCGGCGAGGTCCGGCGCGGTTTTATGAGCGATGACACGCCCCTAGTTCTTCAACTCCCAATCCTTCGCTTGGCTGTTTCTGGACTGTCTAATGTCTGCGTGTTTTTCGTCATTTCCGGCTACGCACTGAGCTACAAGCCCATGAAGCTCATCAAGCAAAAGAAGCTGACCGAGTTCGCAATCGCTTCTGCTTCTTCCGCCTTTCGTCGGTATATCCGCCTCTTCCTCCCGCCCATGATCACGTCTCTCGCAGTGGCTTGCCTGGCATACTTCAAACTCTTCGAGCTCGAGCCTATTCCAGGTCCTGCTATAACAATGTTCAGACCGCCGGCGCTCGATAATGTTTGGGACCAGTTGGTGGGATGGTGGGGGCATTTCGCCAACTTGTCTGACCCCATCGCTAAGAATGTCGAGAGAGGCAGAGCCTTTCCCTATCAGCCGCAACTTTGGACCATCCCGGTAGAATTTGACGGTTCATTGGTCATCTTCTTGGCACACATTGCCTTTTACCGAGTTCGCCCCAGCGTTCGAATCTTTTTCCTTGCGTGCCTCCTGATCTACACGATTCACTCCTCATACTGGCAATTCTTTCTTTTCTTCTCGGGCCTTTTCTTTGCTGCCCTCAAATTTTACGGCAAAGATGAGACTGACGGAAGCAATGACGAGAGCAATGGTGTTGACTGGCACTCTCTCCCGCTCATATCAAGCCCTGCATATTGGCGACGAGAGGGACTGAGCGGCTTCAACGCGCCAATTTCGTTCATTCGATCATCAAACACTTATAGTATATCCACGAAGTCTCTCCAGGTGGCCTCTTTTGTCGGCGCCCTCTGGGTTTTGTCGTTTCCTGAGGGCAGCGGCAGCGTCACGCAAACTCCAGGATACAGGACTATCTCCTGGTTGACTCCTGCACCATATGGCGATGGCGACTACTTCTGGATTCCCGTTGCCGCCGCTTGGCTTGTCTTCACTATTGACAAGTCGCCGTTCATTCAGCAGCTTTTCACGAACCGAATAGTCCAGTACCTCGGCCGGATATCGTACGCTATTTATCTTGTTCACAACTGCTTAATTTGGCTGTGGGGTTATCATCTCGTGCAGCTCTTCACTGCCATTACGGGAATTCCTCTTCAAGCCAACATTGGTGCTGGTTGGAACTTCGTCATCTTCCTTTCAACCTGCCTTTTCTTACCGGGTGTCGTCTGTGTGGCGGATTTTGTGCAGAGATATGTGGATGTTAATTCTGTCAAGTTTGCGGCTTGGTTCGAGGGGAAATTGATTGAGAAGACGAGATAGTATATGCAGGTCCAATAATCCGATACTCGCATGTAGTCTATAGTATAAGTTAGTATAAAATTCCATAACTAAGCCTTTGGTCACATGACAAATCTTCTCAGAGAGAAGACCAGCTTCTATCTGGCGCTGTTGCGGCCATTGATCTCGAGTCATATCCAGTAATCTAATTCGGACAACTTTTAATGCAGGTGGATTTGGATGCTTTCGAGTTAGTATCGCTTACCCAATGACGAAACATGCTCTAGCGACAGGGAAGTTGTCTGGAAAACCGATAACTGCATGTGAGTAACCTTCTGATGGAGACGAGTCAATCGCGCCATTCTGTGCCGACTCATTCATCTGAAGTGCCGGTAATCTACTCCAATCATCCGGTAATATGTTTGATGAAGTACTCCGCGGAATAAGACTCATGGGTATGTCCAATGCCGTTGTAGAATGCCCTCGCCACACCCTGCATACCTAGATTACCAAGAAATTATTTACATGGGAGACATGTGTTGAAGCTCTGGTGACGGAGTGAATTCGTCGATGTAGGTTCTTCCACCTTTGCGAAATCTTTTAAAGGCGGGGTCATTAGCAGGATCCGTCTTGTACGCATACCACTCGTCCATCCGGTCATAGTTTTCGGGAACCGGAGAGGTTGAGGGATAGTCAGAGTCGAGAATCGCGACGGTGTCCGAAACAATATTGCCTCCTACAAGGAGAAAGAGTCAGGCTTGCTTGTGGCCAATATTGGCAACTGCGACAAGTTTTGACTCACTAGGAGGGTATCTCTCCTTGTGCACGTCGTTACAAATGTCGCTAGTCTCACGTGGGTGGGATCGGAAAGCGAGTTTAGTAAGACCAGACGGTTTCAGGAAAGAATTAAGACCGCCATTCCCCACCTGTCCTTGAACAAGCTTGTTGAAGCAAGTAGGCATATCATCTCCAAAATCACTAGCTGCGTTTCGCAGGGTCAGAGATCTGTGTGTGAAGCATGGCGTTTACTATCATCGGCAGAACATGCCAGCTTGTTTCCCCAACCAAGAGCCACCGTTGAGCAGGAATTCGTCCAGACCGTCCGATTTGTTGGTGAAGATGGCAGATTCTTCCGTCGCCGCGACCGACCAAAACTTCTCACCAGCAATGGAGCTCACGAGCTGCATTGCATGAGGGATGTTAAACATTCAGGCAACCTTGTAAGACGTGGGGTTAAGGACTGTGAGAAGCAGATGGACGGGGACGCGTGCCTTGCATGAAGATGGCCGGCCGTTTTGGAGAGGAGGGGAAAGACAATATTTAAAGAGGCAGACACTTGAACGACTTGACTGGCAGCAATGGCTGCGGCGGCCAGCAAATTGGCGAGCATAACTGCAGTCGAGAGAAGCCTGAAAGATGTGGTTGGAGCAATTCTTGGTGATGCTTGATATTAGTGCCAAATTGGCTTCAGGCCCGTATGCAGGTATGTATATATAGCTACATCACATGGGTCCTCTTGATTTTTCTAGAGGAAGTGAAACTAAGGAGAGGGCATCAAGTTGAAGCTAAATAATTACAGTCTTATATGTGGATTCCTGCGATTGATAAAGACTCATTCTAGATTTCGGCGGATACATGCATGAAGGATGTCGAAAAGCAAGACTGAATCAACCAGGAACTAAAGGGCGAGGACCCGGTCTTTTTCCAATTATGCAATGGAGCGCTAAATTGTCCAATAGGGGAAGGTGGATGATATACGCGGATGAGCTAAACTGTGGTTCGTCTGTAGTATGCAAGATCTTAGCAGTGATGATGCGTTCCGATTGCCGAATAAAGACCCAGCGGCAATCAATGGGCCAAGCTAGTTTGGTAACGGCATACCCGCAGGCTGGTCGCCATGGTTCGCGGTCCAAGAACCTTATTTGTATTTAGGTAACCTTCTAGAGTTCTCACGAC
Organism: Colletotrichum orchidophilum; assembly: GCF_001831195.1. Lineage (NCBI taxonomy): Eukaryota > Fungi > Ascomycota > Sordariomycetes > Glomerellales > Glomerellaceae > Colletotrichum > Colletotrichum orchidophilum. The sequence continues at coordinate 95,685 of NW_019173049.1, forward strand.
CTGCCCCATCTGTGCGTGTGCGCATGCCTATCTACACGCGGCCACGTCCGGACGGCGGAGTTTGGCACGTGACTGTGTCGCCCGTCCAGCGAATCCAGCTGCGGTTACTGTGTTCGCGGAAGTGAGCAACATCGGTGCGCTTCTTTCTATGCCACTTCGACTCACTTAGGGGTACGGCAAGAAGCGATGACAACGTGGGACAACTTGCCCTGTCATGGAACAGCAAGGCAGACTGTGTTCCAGGGTACGGGTATGTTTTGCAGTCTATAAATTCCGCTCACCGCCGATTTCTCCAGGCGGCGCAGTAAAATGTTGGGGCCATCTCATCAGCAACATGGCATGGCGGCCACCCTTGTCCTCTTAGCCGCATCAGCTGAAGCAGGCATGCGAGGCCGCGACCACGTTCGGTACAGGGAACATTCTAACGCCGTTATGAATCTCTGCTTGAATGATATCATGCCAGCCTCACTTTGCTGCGCCGCAGGCAGGCTTTGATACGGCACCCTAGCACTAGGCAGCTCCAATGAGACAGCCCCCGGTTGCAGCAATTAGCTGCGGCCGTCCTGGTTCGATTATCAGAGCACGACAGCCAACCACCGCAATCGCACTGTGTCGGTTGGTGGGTGGTATTTCACAAGAAATTGTGACCAGCAAGGTGAAAACCCCTGCATTACGCAAGTTGGAAGTGCTCTCGCACAACCTGTCCCGATAGCTTGCTGGCGCATTGTGAATATGCAGGTCCACCGGAGTCACTATTCTTGCGGTCTGGCTTGATGGCTTCAGGCTGCCAACTTCCTGACCGAGACCCCGATACGCCCGGCCGTGAGTAGTTGTCTGTTATTTAAATGAGACGCAGCTCCCTCCTGAGAACTCTTAACATCCAAACGGTCAACTCCAAACCGATCCTCGCCAGCCACTATTTGCCTTTCTTTCTGACAATACCTCAGCTGTATATCAGTTGTGTCCCTTACAGCTGCATGGTCCTTAGGGATGCCTGCCGGGAGACGGCCCAGGACGGGTAGAGCCCGTGCAAGTATTGAAGACGCGTAACGTGAACTCCTTCATCCTTGAATTAATGAAAACATTTTGACTAATACATCGCTCAACTCTCCAGAACTCTGGGCATTGATTTCGGAAGCACCAGCACCAGAATATTTCTTTGGTGTCCTGAAAGAAAGGAGGAAATCGACATCGAGAATCCTGGCCGCCCGAGATCATCCGAATACCCTGTTGGGGACTTTTCCTCTGTTGGTTACCCGTTCGAACAGTTTGGGTCTGTCTACCTCGGAAATGACCCTGATCCGCTCCGTCAACCAATCTCACTCAAATACGCATTCTATGCGTTAGTCAACCTAGCAGAATCGGAAAGGAGAGACAACATGATCGATCAATATGTGATGGTCTCTCCACTGCTCGCAAGAAGAGCAGACCCAGCATTTCGCGACAGGCTTCGCTCAGGCCTTGTTGCCCTGTTCTCGACCCTACACGGAAGGGTGACTGAAATTTGTGCGCTGTATCGGCTCAAGGTCACGATCATCGGCATTTCCATACCATCGCAGTGGACCTTGGATTTTGAAGAGGTCTATGGAGGAATCGTCGCCGAAGTTTTCGGGCATCCGAGGCAGGACATTAGTTTCCACACTGAGACCGAGGCATTGGCTCATGTGTTGCTGAGAAAGCACCAAGTCATCCTCGGCACGGGCGACGATCTTCGCGACCGCTACAGCGTATTTCTCTTCCTTGACTTTGGCGGGCATAACATGGTGAGGCTCTAACAAACTTGCACATGTGCGCTCTTGGAGATTTACAATTGCTGATGATACCAGAACGGTTGTGTTTTTAATGTGGCTTACAGCGCAGCTGGTCATATGAGCTATTACAGATTCGGAAAGCCTTTTGGTATGGGGATACCAAATAGTCATGGTCCATGCAGTGCTTTGTGTTAACCCCTCCGCAGGAGCTGGTGGCGGAAGCGAGCAATGGTCGTACCATGTTGGCGAGCATTTCGTCAAGCTATGGCACCGTCAAAAGAAGAGAAAACCGAGTCCTCAGGAAGTGAATCGCTTCATGGGACATTTCAACCAGTTGAAAGCCAGCCTAGGACCTGGTGGTGACTATGATCGCCTCGACACAAGCATTGTCGGTCTCGAGCTTGACCCCGCCGACATCAATGAATGTTTTGAGATATCCCACAAAAATGGCATGGAAGAAGCAAAGAGACAAATCAAAACGGTCTCAATTATCGAGAATGCTGAGCCTTTCGTCATTGTTTCTGGTGGAACAGCCGAACACAGGGTGGTTCGGGACCGCTTACGAAGCTTTTGCGACAGTTGTAACCTGCCAGCGCCGGGATTCACTGGAGAATGGTCACTTCGACATGGGTAATGTGAATGAATAACAAACTACTATCCGAAAGTGCTGATTTTCGTGGTTAGATCTGGCAAAATTGCTCGAGGAGTCGCCTTCGCTGCCGGCAGTCACATATCATTCGATCAATTCTTACATCGTGGAGCAGCCTTTGGTATCCAAAGGCAACAAGTATCCCATCTTGATGTTCCAAATAAGAATCACGGGGGAAATTGGGAGAGCGAGGCAACTTTCTTATTCAATCAGGTATACTTCCTTTCATTGTGTGCGAAAATTGTATCTCAAAAGGGGGTTGAGGGCTCACTTTCGCGCAGGGCTTCCAGGATCGCTGGGTACCCCTAGCAACAGGTACAGGCAAAGACAGGTTTAAGATCATCTGCGACCCCTTTTTTGATGCGGATCAAGGTCCCGAACCGCTCTACTACGACACCTGCTACGATTTCTTGCATCTCGGTAACCTGAAGAAGGGCAGGTGGAAGCTTTGGTTCTCCCTCGTCCGTACCCAAGATTCGACACTCCTAGTTCTCAAGGGCAGAAGAACATACGGCAGGGGACCTAAGCGTAAGACGGCTGAAACTTCGACTAATCCTTTGAAGTTATACTTTGATGGCGGGGCCAACTGCTACTTCGTGGACAAGACGGACTTTGACATAAACAACTTCCGCGAGTGTAAGCCCTCGCGGTCCCCAGAGGATTTGAGACAAGCACGGCTACAAGGCCTCGACAAACCCGATGCCGGCATTATTTATACTGAAGATGAGGCTGAAGCTGATCATCCTGAGCCGCAGTCTCCAGTGGTCTCAGAGGCCGAAGTTGATCATCCTGGGCCACAGACTCCAGTGCTTCCAGAGGTCCAAGTTGACTATCCTGACCCACAGCCTCCAGTACCTTCAGAGGACCAAGTTGAATTTCCAGACGGGATCGAGGATCATCCTATGAGTTTCACGAATGCTGTATTCGCTCTGGACAGCATGAGCAATCAACCTCACGTCAACTCCCCAACGCTATCGCATCGTTTCGGTCGTCAAGAAGAGCAGGCTCCAGAGGCTTCCATGAGTATATGGACGCCTTTTACGTGGAATAATTGGTCCTTCACAAACGGTCGCACTACAGCCGCCGCGTCACAGCTTTCAGGGGAGGCGGCATCCAGATTCAACCACCCCTCGGGTTCCACGTCCTTGCAACGACCTCCTAACAAGTCTACGATCACTCAAAGGGGCCTCAAAACACAGCCTCCTCGGGCGTTGAAGAAACCTTGTTTCGGAATATCTGGGGATTCTGACTCCGATGAATTATCAGATAGTGGCGGAAACTAAATAAAGATTGCATGTATTTCGATAGTGCTTTCTGACTGAATCCTCCGTCCTGCCATTCAATACAGTCCACGTCACCCTGGTCGACTCAATGATTTATGAATTTTTCACAGGAGTAATAAGATGGTGTTTCTTGTTCGCGCGAGTAAAAGAAAAGCTCTGGGCGGAACGCAAGATGGGGAAGGGGGGTCGAAACTGCGTCCGCCTGATCCCGGTATTGATGGCTGTGACTCGCGAGATCATCTCTGTGTACAGCAATATCTCTCGACAGTGTCAAACATAGTCTCCGCACATGATACTTATGAATACCAAGGTCTTCTCGCAGGCGGCTAACTCCTGTGCCTTCTCGGCGACAGGGTTCCGATATGGTAGAGGTGGCGGCCGCGTCTGAGTAGGCCCAACCAACGGGTTTCCAACATACACACACCAGCCAACAAGAATCAATAGCCCCCCTACAATACCAATCAGGTAACCACAGCTGCTTTATGAATCCCCTTGATCTTTGTGAACTGATTCGCTCAGAGAGGCGGGAGTCGAGGTACCTTAATGCACCTATCTTAGTTGCCTTGGGAGGTCGGCATACTCAATCACCTGAGAAATTTTGGCCTGGTGTTGCAGCGGATAGGTTTCTAGCAGATTATTGGTGAAGAGTCAACGACTCCCGTGCTCCCTTCCATGAATTGCCAATCATTGAATTCGTAGCGCACCATCCAACCTGCATCGTCTTGGCTTTGGGGAAACATGGGGTCTGTGGTTGGACTAGAAAGCTGCTCTCTGCACTCTGATCAGCATGCTAGGCTGGCTGTCTCGCTCGTGTCATAATGATAGCACGCAGCCACGACTTTGATCCCTCATGCATGGCACAAAGCTTGACTACATGTAGGATGCCGCCTCTCTTCCCCCTGACCGATGCGCTTGCCTTTCTTGAATTCTCCTACGTTTCTCAAAGACTCGGCCAAAATGCGGTTACTGTTTGACGTCAGAATCTCGTCAAAGTTTAGACAACCTTCCCGTGCCGTTCGATGGGTTACTGGGCCGCGCGGAAATATAGAGCCCTTCCAAGTTGCCCTCATCCCTCCACCTCCCAGTGTACTCCAAGAAGGACACTGTTCCTTCAGCCCACACAACGCCCCGTGCCTGTTTGGCTTTCTCCTTAGGGTCTTTTGAGGCTGCCTGTCCGTGACCGTTGAAGTACCCCGGAGTACATCCCGCAAGTGACGAAAAGAAAGGGGCCCTCCTTGCAATCTCCCGACTGTGCTTCTCTTCTGCCTCTGCGGTCACCTCAACGATGGCCCTCTTGCCAGACCCTACTCTTCTCTCGGCCTCGGAGATCATATACGTCACGTGCCGAGCAATGAGGCCCAACATGAAGACATTGTTCCCCGTGATGGTACCCTGCGACGTACCAGAGAAGAAGAGGTTGGGAAACCCGTTTGTGGCGTATCCGTGGAGCGTAGCAGCGCCGTTACGTCGCCACTTGTCGTCCAACGAGAGACCATTACGGCCGAAAACTTTGATGCCAACCCGCTCAGCAGGACTGCCTCCCGTGCGGCCGCCAGCGACGGAATAGCCGGTGCTGAAGATGATGACGTCGACAGGATACTCCTTATCGGCGATGACGATACCTCTCTCCGTGGCGCCAGACGGCCCCTTACCGTCCGTGTCGAGAAGTTTTACATGAGGCTCGTTGAAAGCTTGCAGATACTCATCGCTAAATGTCGGCCGTTTGCACCAAGAGGGGTACCACGGCTTCAGTTTCTCCGCAGTAGCTTCGTCCTTGACGATTCTGCTGACACGAGCGCGCACGTTTTCCATGTGCGGCAGGTCCAGGGCATGGAACCAAGTGGCCCTCCGCTCCTCTTCCTCGGGCGAGGTATCGACGATGCCGTGGGCGGGCGAGCCCATGACCGCAGAGTAGGCAGGCATATCGGTCCAGCCATCATTGACAAGATTGGGCTGGCCCGGAAGGACGGCGTTGGTCATGTGTCGATTCAAGTTGATCTGCCTCTCAAACTGCCATCCCTTCTTTCTCGAGACGGTCGCTCCAAACGTCTCGGGGTCGGTGGTTCGTTGGCCGCGTTCCTTGACGTAGGCTGGCGTTCGCTGAACCACGTAGAGCTCTTTTGCAAACTTTGCGAGCGCGGGAATTGCTCCTACCGCCGTTGCTGCCGTGCCGACAATGGCAACTCTCTTGTCGCGCAAGTTTGTGAGTGTTTGGTCCTCCTGTGATCCGCCGGTCACGTTGTAATTCCACCTCGAGGTATGGAATATGTCTCCCTTGTACGACAGAAGACCGGGGATTTTAGGGATTTGTGGCTTGGTGAGAACACCCGCTGCCAGATACACATACTGCGCCTGGATCTTTTGTTGAATCGCAGCTGATCCTGGACCACGCCTCTCAGAGAAGCTAATATTCCACAGCTCTTTGTCGTCATCCCATTGCACACTCTGCACGTCAGACCGGAACAGAGTCTTGTCGTCAAGCTTCCATCGCGACGCAATATGTTCGGCATATTGTCGGATTTCTGCGGCCGGTGCGTACTTCTTTGTTGGAATGTACCCAGTCTCCTCAAGCAGAGGCAGGTAGCAATAGCTCTCGAGGTCGCAGTGCAGTCCGGGATACCGGTGCCAGTACCAAGTCCCGCCAAAGCCGCCAGCCGCATCGACGATTCGTATCTCGTCTGCGGTCGCGACACCGGATTCAATAAGGTTGATGGCATAGAGTAGTCCTCCGAAGCCCGCTCCCAAGATGAAAAACCGAGTGGTCTTGGTATCGCGAAGTGGTGATGGTCTAGCATTCAGTGTCGCATGATCTGCCCAAGGATCATCGAGAAGTGAGTGAAGTCGATCCTCGGGGGCGTCGTTGAGGGGTTGGAATTGCGCAGAGCCATCTGGTCTGAGTCTCTTCTTTGCTTCCTCTGCATACTTTCTTCGAACAGCCTCGAGCTTGCTGAGGTCAACATGGGAGATGGGATCTTGCGATGAGGATGTTGTCATGGTCGCAATTTGTGATTGATACTTCGTTTTTACTGATGCGAAAGTGAGGGAACAGAATAAGAATTAGATCTTCACTGAAGAATCATTTCGATTACTTTTCCCATCATCGCCCCCGATTGAGTGAGCTGTTATAAAGGTCAAACTCATCAGAGTTGCCTATGCTGACACATCTGGATGATAAGGCACGCCGCACGCCATCACAAGGCCCTCAACACGCCATCGTTTCTTGAGCACACAAGCTGCATACGTTCGCACGAATACCGGAATGATACCTCCGACATCGCTTTACAAGCATGTATGTGGGATCCTCGAGCCTGAGCAATCGCCATCAACCAGCAATGTTAGTCGCACGATGAACAATGATTTGGCGGGGCTTGCAACTGTAATGCATTTGAAAGCTCTTGGTGTAGGCGACAAAAGTCTTCCGGTTTCCTTCAGGTTTGGGTCCTATCTTAATTTTTCATATTGGTCAAACAGCTTCTGACTTTTCGATCTCCTCATTGACGTGTGTTCCTGATTAATTTCATTTCGATTCCATCAATGGGTGAACGCATTCAGTCAATCGCCAAGTTTTGTCGCATCTTCTTCTGACCAGTGCTTGCGATTTACTATAAATATTAGGTTTGGTACTCCCTCTCTCACATCTGGTCTGTTTCGACCGGCGCATGCTGATTCCTTTGTCTTTGTCGTCAGGGCAGCTTCATGTTCTACGGTCGGCAAAAACTTCTGGTCTTCATCGCTTCTCAAAATGATGAAAAGATGGCAGTGAATGATTCTAGATGGTATAACGACGTATTTACCTACCAACTCAAGCACGTATGAGATCGTTGCACAGATGACCACAGTCAACTGCGAGCTGAGCCTCGAGATGATGCTATCAGTTGAACACACTGTGTCTGCATGATGCTTATGTGTGAAGAGAACTTTGTATTCAAACTCCTAGGAAAACAATGCCCGCCTATGCTACTATAAAGAAAAGCTGACAGACTCGCAGTATAGAGAATCTCGTCAATATAGAAGCTGGTTAAACCATCTCGCTGCAGCTGACTTTGCAGGAGCCATCGCCTGCCTCTTCCCAGGCTCTCTGGCATCTTTCTCTAGTCGAGCAAGCATGTTCAACACCGAGATCGTAATGATGCTCGAACAGGAACCCCTTCTACGTCAGAGTCTCTGAAGCGTGCGTCATGAGCTTGGGTGAACACTGCGAATCAATCTCAGGAGCCAAGAACTGCAACAGGGCCGCAAAACCATCAATTCTTCCTTGGTCAGCAAGCCGCTATGGCCAGTCGCGATGTAGTCGACCAACGGAGGACAGTGTTCCTTTGCTCCATGACGGACCAACGCCCAGGCCCCCGTAGCAAAATACAATGGCTCCGACCGTCTTGTGCTTCTTGCGAAGCTCCTTGACGAAGACTGGCTGGGCCAAACGCAGTCTTCTACGGCAATTCTTCCCCAGCAAGGACCTCTCCCGGGCTATTTTGTAGGGCTTGAGATATTAGCAAGGTTATGAGACATCTCACATTACTACATATGCAAGTCGCCATATAATTATAGCCATATCTCATGGTACCTAGAAGCTGTTTCCCTCGACTTCCTTTCCATCCCCATTTTTATTCTTTCTGAAAGCACTGACAGGGTAAACCTTACCCTGGAGAGGTCTAGTGTGGTAATAGCTTTACTGCGGTTCACTTTGTATCTTCCTCCCTGATAGCGAAATAACAAATCACGCTGCTCGCAGATGTAATATACATCGTGGTGCGGAGCATGGAAGGAGGCAAGCTTCGTCGGCACAACAAGATTGACGTTGATACGCGAAAACAACACAATCACGGGAGATTCACTGAGTACAGCAGACGTTCATGTCGTAATCGTCCCGAAATCTCGAGTTTTTAAAAAACTAACAACTTTTGTAATCCTTTTCTTCTTACATTTCATTGGCCTTCTCCTCCAGAGTCGAGACAATGCTCGGCGTCTCTCGAGTGGGAATTGCCTCTGACGGCTTCAGAACAGGGCTCGTTGGCCGGCTCCTAACGAACTGCAAGGTGGAAAAAAGTATCCCGTTAGTCAAAACAAGTTTCCTCGGTTGCATTTTCAAAATCATGTTGCCGTCCGTCCGGCGGTGGGTGAAAAACGTACGTTGCTGGCCGCGCTGAGAAGCGCAATGAGCGAGCTCTGCACCACGTCCTCGTGGATGCCCACGCCCCACACCGTCTGCTTGCTACCCGCAGTCTTGCACTCCACATAGGCGGCCGCCTTCACACCCCGGCCCTCGCCGATGGCGTGCTCCTTGTAGTCATGAACGTCAAAGTCAATATTAATGGCCTTCAGCGCGGCCACCATGCTCGAGATTGGCCCGTTGCCGCGACCGCGGAGTTTCACCTCCTCGCCATCGACGAGGATGACGCCCTCAAAGATGCGGACCAGACTCTTGGTGTCCTGTGTCTTGCCAGCCACCGCGAGAGGAGAATGTGAGCGGTCGGGTGTGATGCTGTAGTCGACGAGACTAAAGTGGGGGTTCTCGTTGACGAAATAGGTCTTTTCAAAGAGGCTCGTAATCTCGGTGGCTAGCAGCTCTCGACCCAGCTCCTCGGTATGGCGTTGGACGACCTTGGAGAATGCAATCTGGAGACCGCGGGGAAGGTCGAGCTGGAGCTTGGCTTGCAAGATGAAGGCGGTGCCTCCCTTTCCAGACTGCGAGTTCACGCGAATGATGGCTTCATAATTGCGTCCAATATCTTGGGGGTCGAGAGGCAGGTAAGGCATTCCATTCCATGGCTCGTCGTTGGACAGGCCTTGTTGCTGACGGTTCTGAAACCCCTTCTTGATCGCGTCTTGGTGGCTGCCAGAAAAGGCCGCATACACGAGACTTCCCCCGTAGGGAGCACGCTGGTGGACGGGGATCTTGGTGCAGGATTCCACCGTCTCAATTACCGAGTTCAGGTCAGAGAAGTCGATCTGTGGACTTGTGCCTTGCGTGTAAAGATTCAGCGCCAGGGTGACAAGATCGACGTTGCCCGTTCTCTCTCCGTTGCTTTTGGGGACAAGGTTAGAATTTGTATGAAGCAACTCGCGGAAGAGGGCATACATACCCAAACAGACAGCCCTCCACTCGGTCAGCTCCAGCCATCTGGCCGAGCTCTGCCGCGGCAATACCTGTTTCATGTAAGCGGTTGCACGATAACCCTGAACTTTTTGCACATACTGCAGCCGCGGTCGTTGTGTGGATGCTGGACAATTGTCAGTATATATAGACGCTCAAATTGGAACAGTTGATGTCTTACCAGAGACACACACACATCCTCTCTGTCCCCGATATTGTTACAGAAGTATTCTACCAAGTCTGCGTACACATTGGGCGTTGAGAGCTCTACCGTTGCGGGCAGGTTGAAGATGATGCGGTCGTCGTTTGCTTTGTCGGGGCCCCACGCAGCCTTCACCGCGCGGCAGACTCTCAAAGCGTAATCGGGGTCTGTGTCAGAGAAACACTCGGGTGAGAATTGAAACTGCCAATTCGTTCCGGAGGCTTCTGGGTTGTCCTTGGTGAGAGACCTGACAAGCTTGGTGCATTCTGTTGCAAGCTCCAGGGTCTGCTCCTCTGAGTAGCCGAAGACGACTTGCCGGAAGCAGGCGCTTGTGGCAAGATAGATGTGGATAATGGCGTTCTTGGCTCCGCGGACTGATTCTACAGTCCTTCGGATGAAATCGGGGCGGCATGGTGACAGAACTTGCAGGAAAACGTCATCTGGGACAACTCCCTCGGTCTCAATCAAACGACGGGTAAAATCATAGTCAATCTGAGACGCCGAAGGAAACGAGACTTCAATCTCCTTGTAACCGAGCTCGCAAAGCATCTTGAAGTAGCGCCATTTCTCATCACCATTCTGAATTCAACCATGTTAGTCATTGACAGGGCTGAGAAGGTGGTCCACAGCCTGCCGACAGTAGAGCAGACAAAGGAATGAGTCACGTTGATAGAGATTGAGAAACGTACCATTGGGTCGGGGAGACTTTGGTTTCCGTCGCGGAGGCAAGACCGTGGAGGACGTTAGCAACGCTCGGTGCACTAGGGTGGGTGGGAAACATACGAGAGCCAACGAGGGGCGCGATCAATGACTTTGTCGGGCCATTGTCTGTTTGGGAGAGACAACGGCTTGAGAAATTAGCTGAATGACACAGATGAGATGGCAAAAAGGGCAGTAATTACCTTGAAAGGCTTGTATTTCTTGGATGGATCTTTCAGGCTGTGGAGAATTGAACAAGTTAGTCGCGCGAGAGCCACACGACCTTGAGCGACGTCAACAGCTGCAATAACCTACACTGGCATCTTGGTGGTAGAAAGTTGGCCGATGATCGACCGACAACGACACAATTGGCGCAAAGTGAGTAGGAGTCGAACAAGAGACAACAAACAGTTCAAGATGTTGGTTGTTGACCTGATTCTTGGACGCCTAGATCGGAGGATGGTATTAAAAAGGTTGATTTTTTTTTTGAGTCACACAAAGGTGGGGTGATGGCCGATGCAATTCATTATGTTTTTAACAGGCAGGCGGTGAGACCCCGTTTCTGCCATTTGTTGCCCCAGCCGCCTCTCTCCATGCGGGGTGTGTGATACCCTGTCACGCCTATGACACATAGTAATGTAGGTACCGTACCTGCGTACCGTACCTACCTACCGTCAATTACCAGTTAGGTACGGATACTTTATGACGGCCCGGTTTCCGGAGCCCAGGCGGGGTGGCGGGGCAGAAAGCTGAGATGCCTTACTAAGGAAGACCCCACATCCGCCCTCCCGCCCTGCCACCTGCATAGTACCTGAGCCTCAGTACCTACCTACCTTAGGTTCCATACATCAGCCTGGACGATCCTACTTATTCCAACAAATTTCAGAACCCGTAGAATCTTTCTTTCTACTGTAGCATTGTTCGAAAAAGGGCATAGAATCCAAAACAAAATGAGGCAGCAATCTGCAAGATGGCGGACAGGCGATAGGCTGCGATGTTGAGTGTGTCAGCCAGATACCCGCCAACATTCTCTCTGCAGTACTCGACCTAGCAGCGTACTTTTACGAACCCTCGCCAACGGAAAGTGCCAGGCATATCCAAGGGCTGCGCCAAGCCTCCTTGTCTTCTATCGTCAGCTAACGTTTTTTTCGATTGCCTCCGGAGATCCAATCTCGCATCGTGGGGTTTTGTTTTACAAGTTTCGCACTTCAAAATGGGACAACTATTGTTGTCCTACACAGCAACCCGGCCAAACCGACTAGGTCTTCTCCCAGTGTTTTCAAGGAGATTTGAGCCCATGTGACAAGCTCCGAAGCTATCGATTACCTGTCATCTTTGAGCAATCATGCCGACCACAATCATACTAAGCTCAATTTTGAACCCGACCGTACACGATCTGTAAAGACTGTTTACATTGCCAAGAATCGTTTAGGTGTAAGAAACGTAGCCTTCTGCCATAGCGGGGGGAGCCCCAAAGGTTGCTAAATGTCAAAATATTTGGTGGCGGATGCTTTACGTTGAGACTCAAGCCAAGCTCGTCGTCCAGAAAGACGTGAGACTCTCCCAAACCAAGATTTCAGGAAACTAACGCACTACAGGGTCAATCCGTTGCCTTACATTTCAGAATGAGACGCCGAAGCCCGTCCGTGTTGTTCAGCTGGAAAGATCCTCCCGAGCTTCTAAGATGTCATCGATGTTGTGCAGTGAACGGGGAATCATCGAGTACGCCTTTTAAGGGAACTTTCGCATCAGATCCATGCACGCAGTCACTGCCGAGCAAGACTTCTCCTCAATTTTATCACGGCAGCAACAACGGCACGTGGGGCATGTGGATGTACTTTCCACTCGATGAACAAGAAAGAATCAGAGATATATGGAGACGCGGCGAAGCCAACTGGGATATGGCTTTGATTGTAACGTGACCCGGGTTTCCATACGGCCATAATTCTACTCACATGCACACATTTCAAGACAAGCCGAGACCGTACCGCTGTGATCGGGCCTCATCTCCAGCTGCCATCAGCAACAAACATCAGCTTGGTAGATCTTCCTTGCCAAAGGAAAGCTAGTCGAGTTTACTTTGAAACATCTCGGATCGGTATCCGCAATATGGCGTTCACCAGCCCGCAACCTGAAATCGTGCTGGGCCGCAAAATTACTTGACCCTACCAAAACCATGGTCCAGTATACCTGGAGGGCACTACTTCCACTCGACAGCCATACTCAATGGTGTCAATAAGATCGTGCCCTGTCAACGCCGAATTGACGGGCAGATCAAAATCACTAGCGTTTTCTTTCATTACTCTGATGGTGGTCGCGCATGTCTTGGGCAGATCCGCCTTGGTTGCCTAACACCTTCACTTCACGTCGGCAGCCATTGGAAATTTTGGTTTGTGTTTTTCTGAGGCATGCTTTGGGCAGTTTGTCACATCGTTCAGACTAGACCGTCCTGGAAGGGATGGTATCTCATGTTGCCTCGATGTGTCAAATTTTGACCTTTTGGATTGGTCGTTTACACCACAGCAAACTCGATTGTCGCGCTTTCGTCCATCGACACAGTCGACTCAGTATACTGGTGCCACACATTTGCAATTATGAAACATGTCGTATGCCTTTGAAGCCGCACTTTTTTTTTCGAGTGCTATAGCAACTACATAATGCCCACTGTGCACATATGAACTCATGCTATTGCCTAAATTGCGGGACGAATCCGGCTGAAGCACCCGAGCCGCTGTGCTTTTCCCCGGGCGACCAAGAGCATAAACCGGGCCTATGCTAGGCCAGAACGGCCCGAACTTGCCCTGAGTAAAGGCGGTGTTTTGTTTTATAAGCAACAGAGCTTTCTCTAGGTCGGATTAGGGTCGTAAAACTATACATCCGCAACCCTCGACCGGACAAACAACAGGCCTAGTAGAGATATCCACTCCAAGTACCTCACGCTCGGAGTCCCATGTTGGCGATAGCATCGAAAAACAACATGGGAAATGTGATGAACCCTATAACATATGCGCGAGAGAATCTCAGCCGCCCCATCTCAGTTAGTGCCCGGGATTCGATAAGATCTGGAGACTGCCGCTGTAGACTCCGTCCTACCTCGCTGCCGAGAGCGCGGGAGCGAATCGGATCTCATGCCAGACGCACCGGTGTATCTCGGCAGCGGCTGGCGGCACAGGGATGGTTCTGCGGCGCGGCTGGGAGACGCAAAGTCCCAAGGGATGCCTCTTGCAAAGCTCCATCGCTGATGGGTCTGAGAGTACTGGTACCGCGGACGACAGGTAAGGCCAGCCAAGTAAGCTGGCCTTGATTGATTCTAGATGAGCCCGAGTATGTACGTTTCTCTTGCCAACAAGATCGGTGCTTTTACTCAGTGGTGCTAGTAGAGGGCCACCTTACCGCTGGTCAACCATGCAGTCCGAGAATACGAGACTCCTTGTTCTACCACGCGGCAACTGCTATTTTTGGTTTGATGTGAGGAGAGGAGTCGATTGTGGAGCTAGCTGGTCTTCACACTGGTCCGACCTTTCACTGGATTTCCTCCAACGTTGATTTTTACTTAGGATGGTGGGGAACCTAATCAGCAAGACCTTTCCGACAGTCACATGCGCGCCGAGCTCGCGAGATATTGACCCTGGGACTCGCCAGGCCGCTATTACTAATCTAGGACATTACCACATCCACGGACTGTAAGTGAGTTTTGGTGACAGAATCCTGTCTCCATGGAGCTGAAGCTAGATCCAGGTCGAGGTTGACCGAAGTGGTCGTTTCCTGTCATTCTCTGACCGATTTACTAGCCGACAGTGAGCAGACGTGCCGGACACCAACCTTGGAGCGCGGGGTAAGCAGAGGAAGCTCAAAGTGATACACCGTGCCGTCTTTGCAACCGGCAGCTCTTTATCCAAGGGGGAAAACAAAAAATCAAACCTCCGCCCAAGCCCACGGATTCCACGTTTGTTGCCTGCCGTATCCATCAGCCGTGATAGCTGCCAGGCACGCTCGGCACGATAACGTGCAGGTGGCCGGCCATTGGGAACAAAAAGGGGAAACTATAATGTCTTGATTCTCGGCTTCTCACAATGCCAAAGTGTCCCAAAGCCGCTCTCCAGTTCCGGCCTTGACCCACTGACGCACGTCCTACCCACCCCGGTCTCGCCCCCAACGGCATTTCCACTCGGGAAAAGAATCGTCCCCCAGGGCGAGTAGAGGGGCCCCAGGGAGGGGCCAACAGCGTAGCCGAAGGTTTCCGAAGGAACCCGGCAAGTGGAGGAGGGGCGAGGGGAAAAGTCGGGGACGCAAACGCGCAGAGTCTCGGAGGTGAGCATTCAGTTTGTCCAAGGCCATTCGTGATGCAGGACTTTACTTTTGCAAGAAAAGACAGAGAATTTGGAAGATTGAGAGACGGTTTCTCAAGAGCACAATTGCTCAATGTTGCGCCGTAGCATTCGCCCCGAACGTTCATAGCCTCAAAGTTTACGTAGTTGGAGTCATAGACAACTCGGCACGCGGGGGGGACCTCAACCAATCACCAAAGTACCGCGAACGTGTACCGAATCAACTTGAAGAGGATATCAATTTCTAATTCGTGCGGAGAAAACTGGGCCTTCTACGGGCCACATTTTACACTGACGCCATTTTGCAGTGCGGTTTGGGATAGGTACACACGAAGACGGGAAGGGAAAAAAAAAAAGTGAAGAGGCTCTCCGTTCTTCGGAGTCTCATGCTCAAAACAATTATCCAGCCAGTGTGTTGTTGTCCTCTGTACTATGCACGCACACCCACACAGATGCCCGCACACACACTCTCTCGTCTGTCGCTCTCACATGCTGAAACAACCACTCAAATGCCTGACTCTTTCTCCACTCAGAACTTGTTCTGGTTGGCGTTCTGCATGAGCATCTGGGAATCCGGCTTGTACTTCTTGGACACCAGACGGACGTCGTACTCTACATCGAGGACGGCGCCCTTGGGCTCGTTCTGGACGGGCTTGAACGTCAGGAGCAAATCGTCCTTGACGGCGCAGGCGGTGTCGGTCTCGAGGTACGGGTCGTCGCTGGGGTAGAGCTGGGCCGTGACGCCGATGAAGTCGGGGTGCGTGACCATCATGTGGATGTGCGCGGGGCGGTACGGGTGGCGGCCCATGAGCGTGAGGAGGTGGGACGAGGGGCCCGAGGTGTCGATGGCGTACTCGGTCGGCTTGAGGCAGTAAAAGAAGAACTTGCCGTCGGCGTCCGTCTTGAACTTGCCGCGCAGGTTGTGGCGGGTCTGGTTCTCCGGGTCAAAGACGTCGTACTTTCCGTTGGTGCTGGCCTGCCACATGTCAAAGACGGCGTCGGGGATGCCCTTGCCCGTCTCGGCGTCCTTGATGACGCCGTGGAAGTACGTGAGCTGGCCGTCCTTGGGCATGTCCTGGACCACGGACGCGCCGAGGTCGCGGAAGGGGGTTTCGGGAGACCAGAAGGGGCCGAGGATGGTGGAGGATGTGGGGGCCACGCCCGAGTCGGTCTCGACCGTGTGGTTGATCTCGTCGACGAGACTGTCCGGGATTTGTTAGCCACTGGCTGGGGTTTCTCTTGCGAGCGGTCGCACTGGCGCGCCGGAAAAGCCGCGCGGGGTAACGATTTTCAGAGCAGACGGCGCTAGGGAATGGGAAAGGGGGGGAGGGGGGTTCACTCACGACTCGATACCCAGAATATCGCACACTCTCCATGCCTCATTGCGGTTCTTCTGGTAGGCCTGGCCGATGGAGTTGATGTAGTTGACTCCCAGAATCCACTCCTCTTGTGTGAGCTCGACGTCTCTGCAGAAGTCGTGGAGGTGCTTGATGAGAGAGCCGAGGACCTGTCTGTGTCTGGGCTTGGTCTCGGGGCTCATGAGGTCGATGACATGTTGTGTGAAGTTGGGGTCGAACTTGCTCTTGGTGCCATTGGTGCCGTTGGCGTGTCCGTTGGCGCCGTTTGTGCCGTTCGTAGCCATTGTAATGGACGTTATGGAAATGTGTTTTGGTGGAAGGTATCTTTGGGGGATTTACAGGAACAACACGCTGTGATGAAGATGAAGGAGAGCACTTGTAGGATGAGAAATTCTTCAAAGCAAAACCAGATCGGGGAACAAACCGGAGGACCACGATGGTTAAGTATCAAAATCTGGAGCCCCGGATTAAGGGACAGCTATCAGACAAGCCACGGATGGTGGGCATGAATCGTATGACCAACTTCGTTGCGGCAACAGAATGCGGCATCGAGTGCGGCAAGAGACTTCGGCAAATTGACTAGGGGTTCAGTTCTTTGGGGTAAACTTTCGCGCCTCGCGCTTTGTGCCCCGCGGTGGCTTATCCATCCCACCAGTAGACACCGCGGACTAAACCCCCGCCATGGGCCCTGCGGTGCTTTACTCAGCTCAAGGGGGGAGAACAAAGATCCGGGACAATAAGTAGCGATGATGGCATGGGTAAGTGTAATTCCCACGCCTAGCAGCCGAAATGCGGGGGAAGCCCGTGGGACGGCATGCGGGGGGGGGGGAACACTCTGAAGGAATACGGCGTTGACAAGAGCTGTTTTAACTGTCTCTGACTGGCTAGTTCCGGGAACCTATGGGGACAAGAGCCCATTCCATTGCCAGATGGCTGGGATTCTGCTCACAGCTCGCTGACGGATCCATCTCTCCTGATTGGTATGAACTGTCAGGCGGCGTCGCTGTCGGTTTTGGATTTTGCCGGAGCTGTTGGACCCTTTTGTTTTCCATCGTTCGATATTTGATTATGTAGCGCATTAAATCGGCGCATCGAAGCGGCTCAGTCGGGAAGAAACGCGGATGCTGGGCGGCTGTGGCTGACTCTTCCAGGAGTCGTGAGAGATTGTAAGAACTCGTCAGGACAACAAAGTGTATCACAATTCCGACACCAGACTCGACCATGTCATTGGATGCCTCTAGTCTTTCAGAGCCTTTTGCTGTTGTTAGTTTCCTCTCTTCTCTTAGGCTCAAAGCTCTCTAGCAAGCCATGCCAGCAAATCGCAATGTCTCAAGAGTGTGACCAGCTTGGACCCTTCAATCCGGGGTCGGCGCCGATGTGACTCTGCGACCCGGACGGTCGGTTACCTGGACATTTCCCAGAAGTCCGGTCCGAAAAGGCTCGCCTTCATCTTAACTCAGTGCTTGCACAATTCACTCTGCCCCGGATGCCCCGGCACCAAACGCCGCATTCGCGGCTTCGGGATGACTCCTTGGCATCCCCAGATCTAAAGATCCCGGGTCCGTTCCTCCGTGAAACAGCACCCGCATCCCTGCCCGACTTTGCTGAATCCGATACAATTCCAGCGCCGCGCGTTCGTTCTCCTTGAAAAACGTCAAATTCCTCGCCCATCAGTCCGCCATCTCCGGGCTGGTCACCACTACCACCGCCATTGCTCGCTCTGCCAGCAGTATTAGCCCCCTTCGGACCCGTCGTACCGGCATGAGGTGCTCAGCAAGCTCACCTTGTGGCAGGTCAATATCGTGGAGAATAAAGTGCCATCAATTCTATTCAATCATTCGTTCGGCGCCCGGGTGACCTCGTCGCTTCCACCCACGCTGAAGTTGGTCCAAATGCGTCCTGAGACGTTCAAGGCCTGGCTCTGGTTGATATAATCGTGCCAGGTGCCGTTGTCAATCATGCAAGGGTTCTGCCTGCCCACATCAGTGATTCCTTGGATCATGGCGCTCTTTATCCCCCTTGGTCTAGTTGGTGCTCATTAAGTATGAAGGTCTTCACCGCTTCCATTGATTACCAACTCCATGAGTTGATAGGCATGACTGGTACATGCACATAGCCATACTATTCCCCGCCCCTCCCCCGGGTAGGTAAGTGCACTAGGTAGGACCGTTTGGTTGTGATCTGCTGATCAATCTATCATTCCATGATCCTCCATCGCCTTCAACCTCAGGCCTCCGGCGACTGCTCAGGCTTCCAACATAGTCATTGGCCTAGAGCTATATCGAATGGCAAAGTATTCCGATGAAGTGAGCTCGGAGACACCTACGAGACTTGTGGCCGGGTCGCCGGGACAAAATAGTGTGTACGGCATGGTGTTGCCCCTGCGGCCCCCGGTCCTGAAGCATTGAGATCAAGTGCCTTCCGGAACCAAAAGCGAGAGGGCTAGCGCGGCCCCCCTCCCCCCGGACTCTGGCCGCCTAGGGGCGGGAAGCTGCTTCCCCGTTGCATTCAGCCCCAACCCCGTGAAACTAAGCTGCGTCAAACTGGGCCAGACCGCAGGTTTTCTCCGCTTTTTTGGGGACTTTGGCATTTCGAGACCCCGAGGAATAGCGTTGCTATGATATCATCTTCATGTTGATACTAAGAGCGAATGTTTGGCAGGTTTATGGATAGGGGGAACCCATACTTCTAATCGGCTCTGCAAGTTTTGGGAGCACAAGTTAAACTGCCGACCAAATGTGAACATTCACCTATCGAATACAAAAGCTTGAGATCACTGGTTTCCATTCTTAACAACCAAGCGTTTTAGTACCTCGAATCCAATGCACAGCATCGAGCATGAAGGCCGCAGTCGTCGGCGCAACAGGTGAGACTGGTAACTCCATTGTCAACGGACTACTCTCTTCACCAGAGATAAAACATGTTAGGATATCGTCTTAATAACGTTTTTTTTTTTTTTTGGGAAAAATACGATCACGACTTCAAGCGCTGATAGGTCTTCTGATAGGAGATAACCGCGCTAATCCGACCGAGCTCGCTGCAGAAGCCAGAGGTACAAGCTTTGGAGAAGAGGGGCGTCGAGATTGTCTCAGTAGACCTAAGCGGACCCGAAGATGAGATCGCGAATTAGCTTACCGGTCATGAGATGGTCGTTTCAGGTGTTGTGGCAGACAAGCTGCTCGACCAAATCCGACTCGCCAACGCGGCTAAGAAAGCGGGTGTAAAGTGATTCGTGCCCTGCCTCTTTTGGGACAGTCATGCCAGGCAGGGGCATGCTGTGGTTTCGGGACCAGGTGCGAAGAAACAACCTGGAAGGCTGGCTGAATCAGATCTTATCAACCGAGTAGCACAATCATGTCATCTTGAAACTAACGACACATTGTCGACGGAGAAACAAGACATGTTTTTGAACCATCTCCAGATGCTCTACCTGCCGTACACCGTCATCGACATTGGCTGGTGGTACCACATCAGCTTGCCGCGCCACTCCTCGGGACGCATCGACGCCATTGCGAGTCCCTTCGACAACTGGGTCGCAGGAGACGGCACTGTTATTTCTGGTATGACGGATCTCCGCGACATTGGCAAATACATCGCGTGCATCATTGCCCACCCAAGGACCCTGAATCACAAAGTCCTCGCGTACACCGAGCTCAAATCTCAGAATGAAGTATACGATCTGATTGAGAAATTGAGTGGAGAAAAGGTTCGGAGAAAACACGTAAGTAACTCGACATATCTCGGACTCGTATAAGGAATAGCATGGAGACAGGGAACAAACGATAAATGCTTGACTTTTGAGCGATTAAACTAACACACAGAAGCAGTCCTCGGCTGACGAGATTGAGGCTGAGATGGTCAAGGCGAAAGACGACAAGGCCAACATCCACAGGTTGTCGGTTTTACAATATCGGAAATCATGGGCCTCCGAGGTGACAACCCGCCAGAGTACGCGCGCTACCTGGGATATTAAGTCACCAAGGACCTGGATCCGGATTTGACGGTAACTTCATTCGAGGCTTTCTGCAACGAGGCTCTGGAGGGCAAAGTGGACTCCATCTACGCGAAGCAGAAGCGGGAGGCCATCGGGGCAGCTTGGAGGAAATAGGCAGACAAGTAGAGTTACTCTGTACACACTCACTTTATGGGCTTCAACAGCAAATACGGCTACTGTTGGGATGCGAGAGTCAAAACGGATAGCCGGTCTTGGTTCTTGCAGGGCCAATGGGGCGAGTCTGCAGAAATTCTAAACTTCTATTAAAGTCACAATGCATCCACAAGTGAGCTGATCGATTCAAGGCAGCCCCGTTCTGAATTGAAATCCAATCTACTTGATCTGCGTGCTTAAAACCTTGAAGCTGTAAATATGAATCGCGGGCGATCTGAGTTTAGTCTAAATCAATTCGGACTAATTCTCGCCTTGGCATTAACAGCGTAGACGTCCGGCTTGGGAGGACAGGAAATGAGGGAATTCGGAAACATTCAGTCTGAGGAAATAACAGGCATTCAAACTCCGAGGACTTTCGCCTTTAGTGTCACGTCCTGCTGATCTTGGTCAGTTGGCGAGGAGGACACCAGCGATAACGCACGTCGCCGGAGGTCGCCACGGTTAGGCCTTCGGCAACTGACCCAGGAAAGCCGCCTTCCAAGCGGGTGGGTGTTTTTATCAGATCCATCAGCCGCCAAGACGCCTTCGCTCAAATCCGATCAATTTCATTTGACAAGATACCATGTCCATGCCAGTCGGTGGAGTGCGCTTGTGCAATGGAGCCACAAAAGCAGATGGGGGGGAGACGGGGCCGCCGGCCACCACCACTTCGAAATGACACTGGTAATGGTGAGGACATCAAGGTTCTCTTGTGCGCAAGTTTCTTTGCTTTCTCTGGAGATTCTGTGATGGTTCCATGTGTTTACTTTTACTTTCGACTTTAGGGGGCTGGAACTGACGATTCATCGCCGACTTTGTACGCTCCAAATAGACGAACCTTGTCGCGCACGCCCCTGGTGTTGGGCAGCAGAAAATTTCGAGGTTTCCGGACGATTGACACGCCAGAACGAACAGAATTTTAAAAAAAAAAATCCTTTATGAGTTCGGTGTATATCGCTCAAGACCCAGGATACCACCGTTCTTGTTAAAACTTGGGTAGCACCAGGAAGCACCCTATGCGGCAAGCGATTGATAGATAACATGGCAACTGGAAACCGTTCGGCTGGTAAGAAGGTGAAAGGTATGGTGATGAGCCTCGGACACTGCGGCCCTCGTTTCTGTGGCTAATTTGCTTGGGATTCATGAAGCCTTCTTCCTTGGCAATGAGCCTACATCAAAAGAAGAACGACGCCTTGTGCAAAAAATCGGTAAGCCACTCTCGATGTCTATGCGACTGCTATGTATCTCACTAATATAACCTGCTAGACTTCTTCATCTTGACATATTGTTGCCTAAGTTACTTCTTCAACTACCTGGGTGAGCAATGCCTGCCATAACTTTGCAACATGAACTGCTTTACTAACAAAGGAAACGAATCGAAGACCGCGCTGCTTTTGCCAACGCTTATGTGAGTTTGTTGATATTCAACGGGTCTTGAAAAGACCAAAACTAACAAAGCCCCGCATTAGGTTGCCGGCTTACGTGAGGCCTTGCATATGAAGGGCCATGACTACAATACAGTCTTGTCGGTGACTACTGCTGGGTAAGATGCTGACCGATAAACACCTTTTACACAACTGCGCGCTAACTCGTGTTGCAGCATGGTGATCGGCCAGATCCCTCATGGAATCATCATTGGTCTTCAAATAGTGCGGCCGCGAATATGGCTGCCGTCAATGTGTTGCCTCTGGGCTTTCTTAACTGTATGTACCATTACCATCAAGAAAGCCGTTTCGATTCGCTGATAGTGTCCAGATGGCTAGTGCTGGTGTCAAAAACACCGCTCAGCTCTGCGTTATCCGGTTCTTCCTCGGCGTGGTGGAGGCGAGCACCTACTCAGGAGCCATCTACATCATGGGATCATGGTATAAGCCCGAAGAAATCTCTAAGCGCACCGCCATCTTCACCGCATCAGGTCAAGTGGGCACGATGTTTGCTGGCGTCATGATGGCAGCCATCTACAAGGGCCTTGGTGGCCTTGGCGGTCTAGGCGGTTGGCAGTGGGTCTTCATCATTGGTATGGAAAAGTTGGCGAGATTCAGGGTTTGACGCAACATGTTAACAATCTTTAGATGGTATCATCACGCTTCCAATTGCTATTTTCGGCTTCTTCTACTTCCCCGATATTCCTGAAAACACCAGCGCCCGGTATCTCAGTGATTCCGAGAAGAGGATTGCTGTTGGACGTTTGCCTCCGGTAATTAAGGGGTCACACGGAGTCAACCCGTTCTCTCTGTTGAAAAAACTGGTACTCATGCCAACATTGTAAGTCTAATAAAAAGTCCACGATAATATATGATCAAAATGCTCATCAAGTCGTAGCTGGGTTTTGGTGCTGTGGTCACCCATTTGCGCGACACTCGAGGCCTGGGTTGTGCAAGGCAACTTCATCCTATGGCTCAAGTACCACGCCAAATCTTTCACCCAGAGCCAAATCAACACCTATCCTTTGGGTGTGCAGGCCGTCGGTATCGTAACGAATATCATGGCGGCATGGCACATGGATGCGACTGGGACCCGCGTCCCCATGGTCGTGCTGGTGTGTCTCATCCAGATTGTTTGCGCCGCAATGCTTCTCGTTCCGAATCTATCCTACGCCGGCAACATGTTTGCATTCTACGCATCAGGATCCTCTTACATGGTCAACCCATTGATTTTCGGCTGGGCCAGCATCATCCTGCAGCGTAGCGGCGATGAGGCGGTGCGTAGCGTGACGGTCTACGCCATGAATATTGGCGCCACAACGCTTTATACATTCTGGGGCATCGTCTTCTATTCGGCAGACGAAGCTCCATATTGGAAAAAGGGTGCGATTGTCATGATTGCGTGCAGTGTACTTGTTCTGTGCTTCATGGGGCTTGTCATCAATGTAAGCTGAAGAATCTTCCTCGTTTCCTGGAGGTGAAAATGGCTAATCGGAATTCCCTACAGATTGACAGGCAATCTCTTGCAAAGTACGGCTCAATGACGGTTCAAGATTTTGAGCAGGCCGCTGCAGCTCGGGAGACTCAGACGCCGCCAGACGGGGAGAGATCAGATGAAAATGAGGACCAGAAGAACACAGTTTTGGAGCAAGTGACGCCAATCTAAGTTCCAAAATTAGGTGAAAGGTGCTTTAGTTACGATATGCAAATCTGTACATGTATGTTTGATCGGACAGTATTTGACCGAGCCAGGCGAGGTTTTTGATTGTCGTAAACTATGAGGAGGGCGCCGTATGGAAATACGAGGTCGAAGCGGCACATAAAACATTGACTGAGGGCCTTAAAATAGTCCTGAGTTAAAGACATTCTGCTATATAAGGTACTTAGATGGGCGAACAAAATTACACGCCAAAGTCTAATGAGCACTCAAGCCCACACCTTTCTAAACTTCAATTCAAACACCTGCTGCAGGAGCTTGAAAGCCTTATGAACTTTCACAAGACCCTGACCATCCCCGATTTCTCGGTTTGACCTAAAGGACGTTCCTTCCGACTGGGTGGCATAACCAGCCCCGCTTGATGAACTACTATCCGCGCTGTGGGTATATGTATGGTCCGAGGAACTGTCCAAATCATCTTCCCATGAGTCAGCAACCTTTGCCTTCGTTTTCTTCGAGGTGGCCTTGTTCTTTGGGTGCGAAGTAGTAAATGAGATGGCATGGTCTTCTGGCATGTAGGGAGCCGGTTCATCCACGATCCTTTCCTCTTCAAGAGCATCACCGACGTCCAGTACATTGATCATGTCCGTGTCATCCGCATCAACTTGTCCCAGGAGGTTCTCCAGACTTGTCACGATGGTGGCCAAGATCAGTGAGAAGTCTTTGAGGTGGAACCATACATCTCCACCCTTGATTCCGTTGTCCCGTACGAGAGTATTCAAATCCCCATGCTTGAAAAAGTCATAGATGTATGCATTCCATGGCACGTTGTTTGTGTCCTTCGGGTAGATGGGGATGTATGGAATGGCCGTCTCGTCGAGGAAGACGCCAGCGCGAACAGTGTCACAGAGCTCGTGGATTGTGGCGAAGTCGTCCGTGAAACCCGAGAGCGCAGCGAATGGGGAACGAAGTGTCGGAGGAGGGAGCATCGGAATTTTTGCTGTCGAGATATCAAACGAGGCCTCTTGTGCAGCGCCCACCCGGCGCTTGCTGAATGGAAGCCTGTCATCTGGAGAGTCCGGAAGATTCTGCGCAATAAAAGTGTGTACGTAAGTCTTGAAAATCTCCAGGGTCTCCTCGTTGTGACCTCGGAGGACAGTTTCGGCCTCGGCTGGGAGGCTAGGCAGAAGGACTACCGAAGGTGATTGAAGTACGACACGATCGAGCCACTCATGGTCCTTGTACTTTGTACATGGAATGCGGCAAAAGAGATGGCACAGGATTGTCAACAAAGTGAGAATGGTCTCTTCCTGCTTCGATGGGTTGTCAATACCCCCGCAAAGCTTGTGCAGGTAGCCTTCCTTTAGTAGGGAGTGAAGAGCAAAAACAGCATTCTCTGTGAAGTATAAGTGACCGACGAGGCCCGAGAAATTGAGGGGTGCTCCTGTTTGAGAGAGAAGTTGCTGTCGTCGGAGGTACTCGATGGAAAAGCGCAAGTGATGCTTGACCGCCATCTGCGAGGCAGGCCCGCCGAGGAACAGGCGAGTCTGGTTCAACAGGGACTCCACTGCGTTGATGGCATACTGAGAGTTCTTCGTGCTGTGCAGCAGACCAAAGAGTCGAAGAACTAAAGTGACGGATATCGGAAACTGCCCCCTGAGATCTGGCAATCGTGATGAGATGATCTCCATGGTACGATGATGAGGGATGCCGTGGAAGACCACGTTACCAAGAAGGTCGAATCCACGGCGTCCAGCGCGCCCCGATGCCTGTCGATAGTTGAGAGCCGTGAGGAAGGCCGAGTCACCTGCGAAAACAACGGTTTTGCAAGGCATGTTCAGACCAAGAGCGAGAGTGCCGGTTGCAACGACGGCGGTCAAGTAGCCCTTGCGGAACAACATTTCCACTCTTTGCACCTTGATGTCAGCAGTTGTTCAGATGCAATATTCAAAGCAACTTACACTTGGCGGTACTGCCGGTTCATACCAGCGTGATGGACACCCAATCCCCGGCGAAGAGCGTCAATGAGGCGGGGCTTGATGCCCAAATTTTCGAGAGACCTGATGCGGTCCTCCAACTCCGTAATCGTGATCTTCGTGGTGTCAGCGAAATTGTACTGCGGAAGAGGTGCCTCGGGGTCGAAACTCTCCCAAGGACTGATTTCTCGGCCTGCGTCTTCGCGTGCAAGATCGGCTTGATTTGGGGCTGCACCAGAATCCTTTGCATTGTGCCTCTCCTCCTTGGAATTCGAAGCCCCTGTTGCTCTCGTAGCGTTGATTCTTTTCTTTACAGCCTTGCTATCATTCTGGTGTTGCCATTTGTGATATGCGGCCAGTTTCCTAGCCCATTCTGAACTTGTGTTCCGATATCTTTGTTCAGCGTCTTCCAACAGGTGAACAATTTTGAGAATAATCTGCTCGCATCCCACACGGTCATAATTGAAAAGAATAGCTGGCAAAGCACCTCTGGAACGGAGATCAACTAGTAGTGAGAAGGAAGATTCACCGTAAACGTCTGCCACAATTTCAGGTTTCTCGAGGCTTGGCTCAGAAGTAGGTCTCTGTGTCTTGAGCCGCTCGAATACCTTGGGGGACGGTGACTTGGTATCCTGCATCCATTGCCAGAGCTGTGCTTTGAGAGAGGCCTCCCACTTGATGATGTCCGACTTCTTCGCCAACTGCGGCAACGAAAGCTCAGGTTTGATGCTGGGATCAATCTGGTATGACTCATCTTGACTTTCTTTCATGGCCAGCCAAAGCCGAAGACAGTCGCGAGGCTCGAGGCTGGCATCATCGAGCGTCTCGCGGTTCCTGTGATTCAAGCAATTAGAAATCGGGCAAGAGAATGTGGAAATAATCTCATGATTTACTTATTTATGATGCTTCCGACTGGATGCACGAAGGCGAAACGGGAGGATTCTCCCGCTTCTGCATCGAGTCCAGGAATTGGCAGGCGTTCCACTGGCTCCAGGCCTTCGAATTCCAGCTTCGGGGGTGGCTGGTACAAGAACTTTCGCAAATCGGAGTATCTAGCCGAGTGAACAATCATCTCAAGGTCGAAGCCCTTGACTTTCTGGGTTCCTGCGAGCCACTCTTTGAACTCGAGTGGATTACCCACCGTAGCAGATAGGGCGATGATGGGACAGGGGGCAAGAAGCAATAATTGCTCCCATATGATTCCGTCTTCGGCTTGGCCAATGCAGTGTACTTCGTCAAATATGATTCTCTTCACCCTCCGAGCCCAGGATCTCTCATTTTGCGCATTCGAAGGTGCGAGGAGCATAATCTGGAGTATGTGCGGAACTGTAACCAGAACTTGACAGCCAGTGGGGTTGTTGACGCGGTAGTCTCGAGTATGAATAGCCCAAACCGAATGGCCGTCATGATGCTGCGACTTGGAGAACCTAGCCTGGACTTCCGCTGCAATCTGGTTGACGAGGGCTTTGGTAGGAGCCACGTAGACGAGGACGTCATCGTCGTTGTTCTGCAGAACCTTCTTCATGGCGTAGAATGAGATGAAGGTCTTTCCAGCGGACGTGGGGGCGACGACGAAAAGACTCTTTTCATCATCGATTGCATCAAGTACTCTTCGCTGCCACGCGTCCGGACTGAAAGACACACGCCTGTCGGGGGCTGAGTCGAAGCTTCGCTCCAGATATGGTCCGCAGTGAGCAAGCTGGAACTCCAGACCTGTCGTCTGAACCTGAAGATGTTTGGTCGATACTTCGTATGTTGAAACAAACGGAAGACGATG
Organism: Colletotrichum orchidophilum; assembly: GCF_001831195.1. Taxonomy (NCBI): domain Eukaryota; kingdom Fungi; phylum Ascomycota; class Sordariomycetes; order Glomerellales; family Glomerellaceae; genus Colletotrichum; species Colletotrichum orchidophilum. The sequence continues at coordinate 123,030 of NW_019173049.1, forward strand.
GCTGACAGGCACAAAATTCTCGCCATGGAGTTCATCTTGTGGCAACTTCAGGGCCGCCATTAAGTGCTGTAGCTGGTTTATCGTCTCAACGGTAAGTGGCAAGGACATCATCTCTCGAACCTGGGCCCAGATCATCGCCAAAATACTTGACTCTAGGAGAAATCATGTAAGCAGGAGACACAAGGAAGAAGGGTTGAGGTTTACTCATACCTGAATCGCTGAAAGCCTTTTTCAGGGGTCGGCGAATAAGCTGGAGACCAAGCATGTTACACATGTACAGCATTACCTCTCCACCAACAGCGTTCTTGTCTTCGATAGAAAGACTTGACAAATATTTCTTGACCCTGAGGTAGCGCTTCCCGACAGTTGAATCCTTGTCAAAGTCCCGGCACTTCTCTTCCCAATTTCTGATGATCACCGGGGCTCTGGATCGCGTCTTCTCCTCTCTTAGCCTTCTTGATGTCTCGATAGCCCTCTCTGTACCGCTCGTGATATGCTGGCCTTGCTTTTCGACTGAGGCCACTTGCTTCTTGGCCTTGCCGGACAACTCTGCCTTTTTGACAACGATTGGCTCAGGATAGATGTTCTTTCCGGTAGAACTGGTCAGGCTAGCAGAGTACGCAATCGTGTCAGCCATGTATTTCTGGTTTCTTTTGCTTGCAAAGAACCCCAGGCGCTTTGGAACATTCTTTGGGTCGAGGCTCTTCTTCGAATTGTGCCAGTGGGAGAGCTCTTGAAAGATTTTGGAGTCAGAACTTTCATCCTCTGTCATGGATTGACTCGTCAACTTGACGTCTTCCAGATACTTGTCCAATATAGGATGGCTGAATGCAAGGATAGATTGGGTGTCCGAAGTTTGAAATTCAGTGATACATTTCCCCACGCTGCCTTTGTCCTGTTCAATGGAAAGCGGCAGGTGTGGAGACACGTCGACACCGGACAGGTCCCTGACAGCGAATGCATAATCATAAGCATCGCCAGCGGGGACTTGAAGGGATTCGAGCCCTGCCAAGACGTGGCAGTAAAGTCGGCCGTCAATGAGATCGCAGACTCTCCAACTAATTTGGCGACCCATTTTCCCATTAGGCCACTTCTGGATCAGTTCAATTGCTACATTGGCAAAAGTCGCAAAGAACTCATCGTTCTCCGAGGAGTTTGTCTGCTCCGGCGGCGTCGAAAAAGATCGCTGCGAGAGCTTTATATGCTTCAACAGGGCAATATGTGAAAGAAAGGCGGCCACTTGTCTCTCATTGATTGAAGACGAGGTCTTATTCGACAAGAAAGTTGCGCAAGCAATAATCGCTACCTCTTCTCGGGCCTCAACTTCGTCACTGTACCGAAGACACCGCCACTGATGGGGCTTGGACGTGGACTGGAGACGGTCGGAAATCTGTCTGCAACCGGAATCGGGTTTCGGTACAGGTGTTGGCTCTGTAACAGAGATCAATGTCGCCGAGGTTGGGATTGTTGTAATGAGGGTATATGCCTGCGGTTGACAAGGAAGTAAGCATTCTACAAACTTTTTATTGAAAATAACTTCGAAACCCACAGACCTTGGAGCTCCGAAACTCGATGTCGTCGATAAAAGCCAAGCTGTAACCGCGTCGGGCGAATAAGTACATAATCTTCAAGAATTCAACCTCCTTGGTCGTGTCTGGGTTTGAAGAGCTGCCATGGGACATCATGACAAAGTGAAAGCGGTGATGGTTGGTGTACTGCAAGAATTCAGGGCTCGTGATGGAAGGGAATACAAAGCTCATTGGAGATTTGATACCGCTATCATCGGGGGCTGTGCCAGGCCGTAGCTCAGGAGATCGTAGATGCTCGATGGCGACAGCACGCGTCAAGAGGTATTTATAAGATTGTTTCTTGGGGGAATCCGGCGGAGTAGTCAGGTCTTGGTGGCTATTGAACCAAAGGATATGGAAGTAGCATCCTCGCTCCTTGAGTTTGGCTAGGAAGACCTCGATCGCATGCACTGCATGGAGCAGCTGAAAACCGACTGCGGCTTATTAGCGAGCGAATATATAAGGACACTTTTCTGGAGATATTCACCGGCATAGTCGACGTTTGCAGTGGCGAGACAATGAGCCACCAAGGATTCTCCATGAATAGCGAACAGCTCTTTTCCAGCAAAGTCACCGACGATGTCGACTCTGAGGGGACTCAGATGCTTCTTCCACTCCCATAGAGAAGCCATGGGATTACTGCTATCTGTTGCCGGCATGACAGGCAATCTGAATTCGATTCAAGCTCGACGCGGATGGGTTGTCTTTGGGAGGTTGTAGGTTTTTGGAGGAAGAAGTAGGAGGATAACATCGATACAACAATGGAAAGCAGGGCGTCAAAAGAATTGAAATATGCAGAGTAATAACACAGAGAGGTCAAAAATTGCGAATCTGTTTGTTGTGTTAGGGTTAAGGGCGGTAGGCCTCCTGCAGCACGCTGCCGTTGGTCATCCCCCTTGTCTCGCAGCGTAGGTTAGATTCGATAGGTCAGGTAGAAGCTACGCGACAGTGATCATGCATTTGATTTATTTTTGGAGCAAATTCTGCAGGTTTTCAATCTTCTTGCGTTCTCCATTCAACTTGGGGCCATATTCGAGGGTCTTGACGCCAGTCCTCGGATCACCAGGCAATTTAGTCCTTGAGACTGGATGGTGGACTTCATGAAGCACCGAATCCTCAATAGTCATTGATGGAAGGAATTACCATCACTTAGAGTCTGCTCATTGTTTTATCCTTTTCTACCAACACTGGAAAGCAACTGCAGCCGTGCATGATTGGTTTATGCTATGGTTAAAACCCGAGTGATCTCTGCCGGAGGCCGTCCACGCATACTAGGCAAGGGGTAAATCTGGTCAATAACAACTAGCCATCAAATTGAACTTTGGACAATCTGATGGAGGAATTGATCCACATTCGGTAAGGGGTCATCCACTAATGAAGATCTCTTGATTTCTTGTACCAGACTGACGTACAATTGAGTCAAGATACTGCTTGACCTTTGGGCGATACACCTAATGACTGTTGGCACCCCAATAGTTTTCGTGTATCTCAATTCCATCGAATTTCCCAAGTCTATTGGCAGATGATCTCCACTTTTCCATAATTAGCCAGGTACATCAGTTGAAATAAATAATGTGCATACTGCAAGCCAGATGGCGCTACTCTCTTTTGATTTGCATATTCAGTGATTCTGCAGGGTAGACCCCGATAGAAGGAGTTACTGACTGTGCGACAAGCAAACCACAAGGTGATACATTCCTCACATCCTTCCTCCTCGTGCTACCATGTGAAAGGACCAATGGCACGGCGTTAACTGACTTACCAAGGCTCCAGCCGAGGTCTGAAGGTTCAAACTCCACGCATGTATCGGTGATGAAATCTCTTCGGTAGGTACTTGGCAAGATCTACATGGAAATCTTTTTGTTCAACTAACCTGTACCGATGAAAGCGAGCAGCTCGACTGCCAGCTGAGCCTATGAGTAACTTCTGGCCACCAAGACCTGACACTGAGTAGTCAACAAATCCGAAATGTCTCTTCTGGTTACATTGAAAATTTGTCGAGATATCGGTACCTCGTTGATTGCTTCCTCAGACTTCATGTCTTTACGGAGAGACCAATCATCTCGTAGGCTCAGCCGATTAGGCTGGTAAGCCTCTAACCACCAAGACCTTGCACTCATTTTGACTTTGATCCTGATTGATTTCACGCATCATACATACTCGGAAACAACCCCGACCTCCCTGAAGGTTTTGAGTCCATCTAGCTAATCCATGCAACGCAAGCCAGGTCGCAGATTGGGGGGGAACCGTTTCAATTACAAAGTTCCGGTGGTCAAAAGTTGAGGTCAGTAAACACCACTCAGCGTGCAAGCTGCGTAATAGGGAAAACTGAAGGAAGTAACTCAAAGGAGGAGCTTATTGCTGCTAGAGCAATCCGCGGCCGCCGAGACGGGCCTAATGCCGCACATTAGCTTCATCCCCTCTCGCCCATGAACCCAAAACTTCCTCTGATCATTTCGGCCACACGCTCATCGCCTGAAAAATAAAAAATAAAAAGTCTCCCCTCCTGAGTCAGTAGATTCTCCAAATCGGGCAAAATTGACGTGTTCCTGACTCTGACTCTTCCATCCCGATCGTGGTTCAACTTAGTGGCCTCCGAGGTTCAAAAATGAGTTGATAATAATACCCCATCAATGATCATCGCCTCGAAAGCAACAATGATTCTAATCACACTGCCAACACAGACATGGATTACGACGTTCTCATCATTGGCGGTGGCTTCGGGGGATGCTACGCCTTACACCAGTTGCGCAAGTCGGGCTTTTCAGCGCACATTGTGGAAGCCGGATCGGCGCTCGGCGGCGTATGGCACTGGAACAGCTATCCCGGCGCGCGGGTCGACACAGAAACGCCTTACTATCAGCTTTCTATCCGGGAAGTCTGGAAAGACTGGACATGGTCGCAACGTTTTCCAGGGCATGAGGAGCTGAAGAGGTACTTCAAGCATATCGACAAGGTCCTCGACATCTCCAAAGACGTTTCTTACCAACATTTGGTGATTGGCGCCGACTTCGATACTGAGACTGCCAAGTGGACCATCAGAACCAAGACGGGCCGCATATTCACATCACGATTCTTGATCCCGGCGACGGGCAGCTCAACTAAACGCTATGTTCCCGAGTTTCCAGGCAAGGAGTTGTTCAAAGGCGCTGTGGTACACCCCACGGCGTGGCCCGATTCCGGGATCGATGTTCAGAACAACAGAGTTGCCATCGTCGGAACAGGGGCGACAGGAGTGCAGTGTGTGCAAGAAATCGCAAAACAACCTGGTGTAGAATTGACAGTATACGTACGAAACATCAATACTGCGCTTCCAATGCGCCAACGCGAAATATCGAAACTCGAGCAGCTTAGCTTTAAAGCAATATACAGGACACTATTCAAGGTGGCGAGAGAAAGTGATATTGGATTACCCTGCGATGGGCCTAGTCGGCTCACGAAAGAGACAACAACGGAGGAGAGGGAGGCATGGTGGGAGGAGCTGTGGCAGAGAGGGGCGTTTAATTTCCAGACAGGACAGTATGCGGACTTTTTGAAAGACGCGGAGGCTAATCGTTTGATCTACGAATTCTGGGCGAGAAAGACGAGAGGTAGGGTGCAGAACCCGGAAAAGCGAGCCATTTTGGTGCCCGACGAACAACCATATCCATTCGGAACGAAGCGAAGCAGTTTGGAGCAGGACTACTACGAGTGCATGGACCAGGACAATGTTAAAGTGGTAAATGTGAAGAAGGCGGCCATCCGCGAGTGGACACCGCACGGCATCGTGACGGAGGATGGCAAGGGGAGGCAGCATGACATCATTGTACTAGCAACGGGATACGACAGCATGACCGGAGCACTGACAGACATAGGACTACGTGGCAGAGACGGGATTGATATGAAGGAGAGGTGGAAACAGGGCGTCTGGACGTACCTTGGCATACTGGCTCGAGGATGTCCTAATATGTTCATGGTACATGGACCGCAAGGTAAGCACAAAGCCCTGAAGGCCGTTCATCAAAGACTCCACGTAGCTGACGGCAAGTACAATAGCTCCTACGGCTTTTACCAACGCACCAGTGTTTATTGAGTTGCAAGTTGAGTTTATATCTGACTTGCTAGTAAAGCTACGCGAGGAAAAGGTCATTTCCATCGAACCACGCCGTTCGGCTGAAGAGCACTGGAAGAAAACTGTCCAGACAGTACATGAGACCTTGCTCTTTAGCAAAAACGAAACATCATGGTATGTGGGCGGAAATATCCCCGGAAAGAAAAAGGAGCAGCTGAATTATATCGGCGGCATTCCCCAGTACCTCAAAGAGTGCCGCGAAGGCACCAAGGACTGGGGCAATTTTGACGTCATCAAGGAGGGAGGGACTACAGATCAATTCAACATTAGCGAATAGACTTGTGGGATCGATGATGACAGATATCTAAATCAGGATTTGCCCCGTCTAGATATATCCATAACTTACAAGACGTTCTCAAGCCCGTGTTATAAAGAAATCATGCACTCCGACCTGGCAAGATTTGTGGTCAAAGACATCGCTAGTGTACTCATGGAGAGTTACCAGTCATGGAAAGACTGCTCCCTTGGCTTACGACTTCTTGTCAAGGTGCAGTCGGCTGACCTTCCATCGGCAGTTTGCGCAAGATATATCTCTATTTCGCAGCTCTTCTCTACTAAGTGCTGGAATAGCGTATGCATTGGGGGCTCGAGGCTATTCACCCTCCACTCGCGTGGTTTCCCTCGTCATCTATAGAATACCAACCGATGCGAACTTTTCTTGCATCGCCAACCGGTCTTGTCCCAAATCACATCAAGCGTCGCGACACCATCCAACTGCACTTTTTCCAACCGCGTCAACCGTCCACTAGCTAGTACACCTTGAACAGTTTTGCGTACCCATTCATCTTCGCCACGCCAAATATGTAGACGCAAAGACTCCAAAGACTCTGGCAAGAGCGATTCCAGGCCATCGAACGAACCCGGATCCGCCCCTGCTGCGTTTTCGCCGTCGTCGTCATCTTCTTCATCGTCACTGCTCACAGGCGTATCTTCACTTCCGAGCAAGATGTTTTCGGGCAACGACAGGTGTTTAAGACGCCGTAGCGGCCGGAGGTTGCCAATGTTTCCTGTCCAATATCCATACTCGTACGAGAAACAACTCAGGGGGTCGAGATCCAGAAATTCGAGGGAGGCTGCGTGCTCCCGCAGCGCCCTGCCGATCTGATCAAAATCGAGGTCGCTGTCGCCCACCGTGGACGATCCCCACGATATTTCAAGTGTCTGCAAGAGAGGGCATGTGCTTAGGAGATCGCATATGCCCTCGGCATTGGCGAGCGAGTATTTGAGGTGAGCATGCCTCAAAGAACTGCGTTGCTGGGGCTGTTGCTGTTGTTCCGATGCCCGTGCTTCTCTTGCCAGATTGGTGTTGAGGGCCACGGCCCAGCCACGGAATGTCCTCAGGCGAGGTAGGAGAAATAGTTCCTGAATGTTCTTCAAGCTCACCGTGAGCTCCGTGTCTTCGTTGGCTATACAGAACTCTTCCAGCTTCGACAGTGGCTGTGGCAGAGCTGATGTCCAACCTGAATCCCGCTGGGATCGTGGTGCCAGACTGCTCTCCCGCGACGCCGTGTCTGCATCTTGAGCGTCATCGACGGCTCCTCTCGCCACAAGATTGGCTGCTTGGCTAATCATAGCCGGGAAGAACCTGTCGTAGTTCCGAGTTGCGTACGCGAGCACCTTCAAATTGGGCAGCAGAGCGGCGCAATGGGCAAACCACATGTCGGGCACACCTTCTGGCCACTCCGGGCCGTCAAGCAGGCCTCTGATCTCCGCCTCGAGGCCCTCGGGGCTTGATGATGGGGTTCGCAGTGTCCCGGAGTAGTGTGGCAGGACGAGCGAGGTAAACTCGTCGCGAGAAAAGATGCCGTCGCCCAACGCTACGTTTCGGGCATGTTGTGCGAGGTGCGGGTACTGTTGAAGCGTTGATAAGAGCTTTGCCCGCGCCTTGTGATCCGCCAAAGGCAAAGTGCGGTACAGAATCGGTTGAGCGAGTCCCAGAAATCGGGACGAGGTCCTACAGATGCGTGACAGCACTGCGAGGCCATTTATCCCTGGCTCACCGTCACATTCTCCGACTCCGAATTGGACAGCGAGGAGAGACGGCCCTGAAGAAAATTCGAATTGGCTGAATATGTGCAGCCACACTTCGTTGGGAAGATCCCGCATCTTGCAGCCGTCTGAAGTCACCGTCAATGGGCTCGTCGAGGTGTCAAGTGTAAATGCTTGCTTGTCTTTCCATGATGCTGGATGCACTTTACTTTGTAGTAGGCCGTGGATGCCTGATTGCTGCAGGGGAAATGAAAGGATAACGATTGCGGCGTAGCAAGCCTTACGTAAGATGAGGCCACATTTTAACCACATGCAGTTGATTTTGGCGCTCATACTGACCACTTCCTCGTAACCTCGTTCGTCAAGGTTGAGCTTCTATGAAGCAAGTCCATGAAACTTCTAGTTGACTTGACTTGACTTGGAAATAAAAGCTTAACAAATACACATTTGATTTTTCCAAGACAGTTTTCATACAGAGACAAAGGCTGTTGGAAATAATGACTCCTTCTAGGAAACGACTCCAAGGTGGCTGTATAAGTCTCATCAACGATCACGAACCTGAATGGCTCAGGGCTTGAATGGCATCCTCAATTTCAGGAGTTGATGCAAAGTACATGCATTTGCTCTTGGGATCTCTCAGTCGTGGATCAACTTTCTCCGCCTGGCATCGAGAGGTTACATGACAATCTTCAACGCCGCGCAAGGAACTTCTTCAAATCGAGCTGCCCATATCACACACGGCCTCTCTACTCTCTAGATTTTCTTTGCTCTATTTACCTTACATTGGCTGCAACAGTAGTCATGATTGCGTTCCTGGATTCAACTTTAAGAATTCGGCTCTGGGGCTCTTTCTTTTGTCGAAGAGAGCTTACCGATAATCGCCTCTAAGTTCGCTCTATTCCTTCAAAAGCTGCGCAGATCATTCATCAAGACGCAAGGGGTGAGAGATTATCATAGTATATCACTTTATGACATGATAATTCAGTTCCCATGCGTGCTTTGGGCCAACGCGGCTTCAACAATGCCTTGAATGTGGTAGAAGAGAACCTGTTAAATGGAGTATCATACCAACAGCGCCAAAAGAATGACTTCAGAAAGACTTCAAAGGATGGCATTCTAAGGAGCCTCCGAACTATATGCCCGCAGGGCACGTTGTCTAGAGATTTCCAAGAGGGGCTGTTTGTCACGAAAGCTGCCTGGTATCATCACAGACGAGGCTGTCTACTAAATGGTTTCTTTTTAGTCCTCACTCATATACACCATCTCCATTTTTTTATCAAATTTAGGTTGATATAAGCCACCTTCTACATAGTTGATATGCGAATTGCTGTGTGCTCCAGCTCGTGACATTTTTATAGCTCCTCTTGATGAGGAATAATCACGGTCCTGAAGTTACCCTAACAAAGCCACCGCAAAGACCAAAATCTTCATTCCCCCTGGGGCTAACGTACAATTACTGATGCTGATCCCGAGAACCGTGGCACAAAGTTGCCAAAGGACCTTTCACCAAAAGGCTATTTTTCAGCCTCGCTACACAACAATCACACCAGGGCACCAAAGAGTACCATTACAGTTTTCAGGTCGTGCCGAGGCTTCCCCATGATCGCCATCTTGCTTCCCCTCCCCCGCCTTCAGCTGCTCAACATCGGCAGAATCTCAACCACAGACTTTCAGTTCCCCCCCCCAAAAAGGTAGGCAAATGAATGGAAGCTAGGCATGCACATCCAGTCTCCACTCTCCGACCAATACGGCAACATCATCGAGACAGCCCTGGACTACCATCATGACCACCCTTCTCCCCTGCCATTTTCAGACGAAGATACACTTCCCTCCACGGTCTAGACCTTCCCATTTAAGCTCTCCCTCCAGGGATTCCCTCTAGATTCCCTCCAGGGACCTCCACATGCCCTTGAAAGCTCTCGTACTAATCAACCCAACACGTGCCCCGCTGAGCTTCACCAAGCTTTCATCTCACCTTGGCTTTCGTGACGGATGATCTTCTCCCGCGCCCCACGGTGTAATGCTCTGAGTAACTCTCGGGAAGTCTATTTCTCGCAAGGAGAGCGGGGAAAGGAGGGGAAGTAAGCACGGGGGGGTTCGATAAGAGCATAACCACATGGCTGAGACACATACACACACACACACACACACAGAAGCCGAAGGGGAAAAGGTTCCATCTGATGACAGCTTTCATCTGGCAGAAACCTCGTATGAGCATTGGGTAACAAACCTACGCTTATGTGTCCTCATCTACGAGTACATATCCGTACATGAGGCTTAAAGCTCACTCCGCATTTCTTCTTGTCCTTCGCATGAAAAGGGAAAGTGCTTCGGTTGGGGGTAACTGTAGACTGAAAACGTTGCAACGGGTTCGGATGACGGAGGTTTCCACAGTACGGAAGAGCTCGGGAAACTCGTTAGAGACTGAACTCTCCCTCCGGCCGGTCGAGCGTCCCCCCTTCCATCGGGTTCCGGTGGCGTCTGCCACACCGGAGAGACAGAAGAGGGAACCGACCCCTGAAGTGCCGAAAGAGGCTTGACAAGATGTGGCGGCGCTCGTGTGGGTGGTAGGACGCCACAGCTGAGGGGCAATGTGGCTGTGCTCAAGGGGCAATCGTCACTATGACCTGTGGCTCATCCCGCATTGGTTCGCACCCGACCACCAAGAAAACCTGTTCTTGACAGCTGGTATTGATCTACAGGGGAACTCGCTTCTGATAGGCGGCTTTGTCTCCTAAGAATGTCCTGCCAACAATTTTCCGGGTGTACACCTTGAATTGCCACTGTTTGTGGCGATAACATTGGGATTCGCACGGAAATCAGAAGATCGCGGGTCATCGCTTGGTGCGAATCACGATTTGTCCTCCCCTGCGTGCCCCGGCATCGTGGCACCGTGGCATCCTACCCTCCCGAATGAATGTTAGAAATCCTCCCAATTTAGGGACTTCGCGAGCTTGTGACCGGAAATTTATTAAAGCTGCTGGACAATTCCCGAAACTTCAGCCGGCGCCTTTAGTAAAAATGTGAGGCTTCACACAACTGACTACCGGACCGTCTCCCCATATCTTCATTTTGGATAATCTGTTGGCCGCTAGACTTACGAATCAACAGGTACATTGATTGAGAGGTTCTAAAATGGCCACACCACAGGATAACCACTTGGCACCATAGGAAAGTCACGCTAGATAAAGATGAATATCATCTAGATCTCTAGAACACCCAGTCAAGGGCCAAGGTTCCTCAATAGTTTTGGACCAATAACACCAGGTAAAAACTTAGCCGTCGACAAAGGAATGGGCAAGACGGGCACGACAGTATGTACTTCAGCCCATTCGTCGAACATTGACGGTGCGAATCGCCTACCAACGCAGGGTGGCCACACGATAGAAAGACAGGTTCACTTTTTGGTGACAATCAATGGACAGTGTCGCGGCTCACTTCGACGTTACTCGTATATGGCCCTGCACAAGAAGGGCACCCCAAAGATAGAGCCTTAATTTATCAAAGTTCAAAATCCCTTTCTTTTGGCAGTGGCTCATTCGCCGCGCCGCTGGCCGCACGGGAAGGAGGGGGGCACGTAACCCATCTTGGAGCCCATGGGCTATCAAAAATGCTTGGCTCTCGACGCTAGGCCCCAATAGAACGGAGCATTCTGCCAAATTCGGGCCAAAATCGAATCGTGAGTCGCGAAGGTTGTTTACCAGACAAGGGGGTTTGTTAGGTACTGGAAGGAGCCTCAGCCACCCCTTGTATCTGCACTCACTCCGACTCGCCTGCGGGACATTTTTCTTCTTCTCTTGACACCGATAGGTGGGATTGTACGGATAATGACAAGGACATGAATCAACGTGATAGCGTAACGCAGCCGTACTGCTACCGTGCCCTTGAACGTGAACTGACCGCCTCTGCATTTACTTAGCTTATCATCAAATCTATGTTTTCGGTTTGCAATTGCTACAGTGGGGTTGATTTTCCAAACAAGATATCGTGGAATGTGGGGGTGCAAGCAGGCGTGAGGGACCTTTGCTCCGAATTGTCAGGTGGGTGTACCATAACTGATACGATTCGGGATGATCGGGTCCCAGCATTCAGCTCTTCGCCATGAGGGGGAGGAAGTGTAGGGAGTCGGTTTGACAGGCACTAGACGGTAGATCTTCTCCAGACTCCTAGTGATGCGCCGATGAGGGCGATCAAACCAACGCCATTCCCGCGAGAATCAGGGGGTTGGTTGATGGTGCGGTACGAGGTGTGGACTATGCATCGAAACATAGGATGGCAGGGCCTCCGTGAATTGGCTCTTTCAAGTTTGAGGTCAAGGATGACATCTGGTCTGCAGTCGGAATCATCGAATAGTGCGGTTCACGGTGCCGAAGCCCCTGTTGTCCGTCACAGTCCACAAGAAGGCTTTTTTCTACACAAAATGGGAAAAACGCCTTGTCGGTATTTGGGGCCGTTCAACGGACCACTAGGAACTAACCGCGGAAATGGGGAACTGGGATTTATGGTCCCTAGTTGGATCTTCGGAGTAGGTAAGTCGTTGACAAGGCGTTGTGGACTTCACTCCCGGGACTTTGTGGGTTGTCGTGGATGTGAAGGTGCCGTAGGTGAAACATGGCGCACATATTTTCTATTTTTGTTTACAAAACGTCATGGTTCACGCTTGGCCAGGGCGTGGTCTGGCTCGTTGAATGTCGGCATGAGGAAACTTGTGAACCACTCAGCAGGCCCAACTAGTGCAAGGATTAGTCAGTTATGTAAGCGCACACCCGATGACGGGCTGGGGAACGGCCGCTTAGTGGCTGCGGTCAGTCTTTTACTGGTGACTTTAGCTGACAATAGCCCACTGTGGGGTGTGTGAGGCGGCGAGACTTGAGAGAGACGGCACATCGGGAATGTGGGAGCCCCTTCGGCACCGGTGGGGCCAGAGCGAGGTGCCAGAAAGCCGAGACGGCGGTGGCTAGGAGCATTGTTACATTAATGCCGAAACGGCGCCGTGGTCGTCCACTCCAGGGTCGAGAGTATCGGCTTCAGGTCTTGATCGGACTCTCTGTCCTCACGGCACCAGTGTTCGATATTCGGCCTAGTCTCGCGATGCGGGAGGGCTGACTGTCGTCTGGATTCTGGAGATTCTGAAAAGTTGAAATGAAGACTGAGACAGACGCCTGCGAGCCCGTCTTGAGCAAGTGCCAGAAAGTGACAAAGAGTGGACGGACGGTTCACGGTCCAGATTGCGCGGATGAAGGGTAGGTGAGATGGCGAGGAACATGAGATTCGCTTCGAATGAACTGAGTCTGGTGGCCGTAACAAGCCTGATATCCATCATGTATCGACCTAGTTGGGAGGGCCCGTGGGTCGACGTCCGCTTGCTGAATTGTGGCCCGGGGGAACGAGGTCCAACAGTATTGGTGATGCAATATGCGCGATGCTGCAGTGACCGCCATTAAGCCAAAGCCTAACTTGCTTTGATTATTCCCGTTTGGTGTCCAAGGCTTGTTGTTTACTGCCAGCATCCAAGGCCACTCAGCGCCCGACAAGGCTAGGTGGACAGTCAAAGACGGATGAGCAGCAAGCAGTATCCGTACTCTTAGAAGCTCATCTAAGCCAACCCATGCCCCGTTTATTTTCCCACCAGCTTGCTCAGGTGTGTCGACGGCACAGCCCAGATGGAAAGCAAATGAGAGCGAATCAAACGTGGGCGGTGGGTGGATGATTTGGTGGTTTTGATGGTCACAACGGCTGTGGTGGCAGTGCATGAATCACCGTGGTAGGGTCAAGGAACGGAAGTCACCAAAGCGTCCCACAGGATTGATATGGGCGACAGCTCCAGAACCAACGGGGCGATCGCCTGAACAACGGGATCTAGCCATCAACCACACTGAGGGCGGAAAGTCGGGAGCGAATGAGGCGCCTGAAGCTTTTCCAGATGTTAATGCCGTGGACAACGGACGGCGGCACAACTTCCGGTTCGGGGGCGAGCTGGAAGAATTTAGAGCTGCGAGCATGGGACGGCCTGGTGTCAGCGCATGGTCAAACACCGTCGACTCTCCCTTCCACCACCACCTTGACCACCTCCTTGACCACCTCCGTGAAGCTCGGACGGAGACAAATGAGCCTTTTCGGAGTGACCTTTTCGTGATGTGGGCAGTGGCCCGTACGATGTCCCGTAGCGGCAAGTGAAAGTCTATGCCGCGCCGTGTTTCTAGTCGCCGAGACCAGTCTGCTCCCAGTGCGTCAAAGGAGGGCGACCGAGGGGAGGTGTGAGGGCTGTAAAAGGTGGCCGCAAGTGGGAATGCTGTGTCAAGGTGTGTCTCTGGATTGCTTCGAAATGGGGGCTGAAATGCCATAGGCAACGTCCTGTCCTGTTCAGCACGACGACCGCGAGAAGCATTGGAGTTTGGTTCGGCCAAGTGGTTAGTATTTGCATATTGCGAGATTCCAAGCCCACCTTGATCAGCTGAGTTGGGCTGCTGGAACTCATTGAAGACCATGGATTTGGGGTTCAGTCATCGTGGCTGAGCATACGGATAAACAACCTTCTTTTTGAATAAACCAAACGAGGGCCCATGATTTGTTGATGGTGGGAAGAGTGAGTGCTCAGAGCAACGTCGACGGACGATCAACCAAAGAGGCAGAGCGCCAACTAGAACAGCCACAACCGGGACCACGGCACCGTCTGTAGCGGTACATTGCTTTGCAAGCTACCTTCGGTGTGTTGTCAGGTCCTCGATACAATCCAAAGACCTGGCATGGTCGGCTTCGCAAGCGAAAGCGAACAGGGTAACAGGGGTTGAGCCGCCGCCGCACAACCAGAACTTCCCGCCGCCCGTCACCGTCGGGCAGTGGGTTGGTCGGCTCGGGTCAGCAACAACTACACGTGTAGGTGTCCGTACGGCACCCAGCACAACACAGCGACAGCGCCTGTTTGGTTTGCTCTCGTAGCGATTCGCTCGGTTCGGATTTGGTCTCGCGCCCGAACGATACGCGGCCCCGTCATCTCATTCTCACCACACTCGAGGATTGCAGCTTCGTTCTTGTGTGTCGGCCAGATTCTGCTCCGTCTTATCGGAAGAATTCGAGAGGCCACGACAGAGTGAGAGGGGATTGACATTGGATTCATCATCGTCAACGATATTGTAGAGCCATCAGTGACACCGACGAGGGTAAACTGTCGATAGAGTGGTCTAGAGGAGGAATCGGAGGGGAGAAAATTTTCAAAAGTTCTCTTAACAAGCGTACGTCTTCGAGTCGTCGTCAGCGACATTTCGAAAGGGCGACATCGCGCCATTGCTTGGTTGGGCGGCAGAGTGCTCGAGTTCAGTATCAAAACAAGCGGTCGCTGTTTAGGCGAGGTGACGAGTCGGCGAACCCACGTTGAATTCCACAGCGCCCCGGGGCTCACCAAAAGAAGCCAAAAGGCGCAGAAATTGAAGGAGAGAGGACCACCAAGAGCGAATGAGAGCGAGTGTGTGGACGAGTCCTCGTCGACTACCCAGCCGAAAAGGGCAGCAGGCGTCGTCATCCTCAGGCCGCAGACGTGTACATTGTGAGTGTGCGTTGCTGCAGGAAGGTACCTTTCGTGCTTTCCCACCCACCATGACCGCGATTCCCCCAAAGTTCCTCCTCTGCCTGCCTTGCGCTTGCTAAGGTAATCACCTACCTTACCTTCCAGGTTACCTCTGTAGGAGTACTCGCTGTCGCGCTGTAGGAGTGAGAAAGGGCGAGAGAGAAGGAACCCCACTGCCTGCCTTCCCACCCGACGAGAAGGTGCAGCCCGTCAGCCAAGGACGCCCGGGTCCAGTCTCTCTCATTTCCATGCGCTAGTCCTATTCAGGACACATCGTCCATCGGCTTACGCGTCCCTCTTTCCCTCCCATCAGCGCCCCCGGTCACCTCTCTCTGTTCCCCCGTCGTCCCTCTTTCTTCCCTCTTGCGTTGCTGCTCTTCTCGTCTCCCCTTCTCGCCTCCCCTCGCCCATATTTCACACCTCAATCCCGTCTTGCACTCCCCACCCCCAAGTATCCAAGTACCAAAGTACCGAAGCAACCCCCCTCCGTCGCTCTTCCTTGCCCATCCTTGGACTCCTGGTCCCTTCCTTCCTCAACTCCCAGCGCCCACCCCCCTGCTCAGCCCGCCCAGAATCCGCTTGGCCCGCCTTTCTGCCCCTGCTACTCCGAGGACCAGGCACCCAAATCATTCAAGAAACGTAGTCCCCGTGTTCGATCCCTCTTGCTACGCTTCCCATACATCCACCGCCCAGACCCCCCCTAACCTCTCGCCTATCTCTACTCTTCTTGTCCTCACTTCCTCCTTCTCCCTTCCATCTACAGATCGCTCTTTCTCTTCCCTCAAGACCAACCAAACCACCAAACGAAACATCTCCTGAGGCATCGCCATTCAGCATCACGAGCCTCGATCACCGAAACGAGCCGTATTTACCGATCACCTCGTCGTCTACGGGGTCTAACAATCACTACAAAGGTTCGCCATAGGCCGGTGCGGACCCGAATCCACCAAACCCATCCATATCGATACCTCAGGGGTCGATCCCTTCTTCGACGGCAATGTCGTCTTCGAACCAAAACGTCGATAGCATCGACGCCCTCCTCGACTTCAGCGAGTATGACAACATGTCTTATCAGTCCCCCTCGCTTTCTCCCGCAGCCACCGCAAAGAACACCTTCACTCGCCCATCAGTTAGCACCGTCGCGACCCCGACTATGCCGTCAGCATCACAACCTCTCACTGGCCCTAGCCACCAGTATGATCTGTACAAGCAGCAGACTGGCATCGTTCCTGGCGCTTTAGCCAGTACTTTAGCCGTAAATGAAGCCAACTCTCACATCAGCGGCTACAACAGTGGCTACGGAATGGATTACTTGGGCAACGGCCTAAGCCCGGAGAACGATATGTTTGACTTCAACACCTCTCCATCCCAGAACTCTACCGGCTTGGACATGGATATTGAGTTCGACTCGCCTCCGGATTCTCAGTACTTCTTCCCCAATACCACCGTTAACCCCACCGCCATCAGCGGACAGGAGTCTCCCGTCGTCCCTTCTCAGCAGAGCAACGTCGGCAGACTCTGGCCCGGCATGCACTCTCAGGCTGCTCTCGCAAAGGCTCAGGCCCAGCAAAGGCAACAGCAGCAAATCATCCAGCAGCAGCAGCAGCGCCAGCAGATGGGCCAAAAGCAGCGCACCAAGAGCCAGCAGCCCACTGACCCCATTGTCGAGCAGAAGATCACTCAGCTCCTCAACTCCATGCGCGCGAAACCCGCTCAGGAGGGCGATAGCCCGACTCCTCTGATGAATCTGCCCCGATGCAAGAAGGATGAGGAGGACATGGATGAGGACGAGAGACTCCTCGCTAGTGAGGAGGGCAAGAAGCTCAGCAGCAAGGAACGCCGCCAACTCCGCAACAAGGTGTCCGCCCGCGCCTTCCGCTCCCGCAGAAAGGGTGAGTCTAACAATCAAACCAGTCACAAAAGCCGCATACTGACATTTTGCAGAATACATCACTCAGCTTGAGGCCGAGATTGCCAACAAGGTTTCCGAGAACGGCGACCTCCGCCAGCACAACCGTGCCCTCCAGGACGAGAACAAGCGCCTCCAAGACCTCACCCGCATGCTCCTTGCCTCTCCTTCTTTCTCTAACTTCCTCGACCACTTGAGCACCAACCCCCAGGCCGCCCCTCAACAGCAACAAGCTCCTGCTGTCAAGGTTGAGAGGCAACCCGAGCAGCGTCAAATTCCCAAGGACATCAACCCCTACGCGAACCAGACCCAGCAGCAGCAAATCGGCATGGCCATGGTCCCTGAGCAGAACATGGACTTTTCCATGCTGAACATTGACAATGACGCCTACAACTTCCAGCCGCAGGTTTTCGCTGTCCTCGAAACTCCAGATGTTCCCGTTACCATTGATACCAACGTCCTCTCTGGAAAGTCGTCCAACTTCGTTGGCGAGCAGTTCGAGTCCGATGACGAGAAGATTGAGCTTCCCACTGTCGAGGCTCCCAAGGTCCTGGCCCCTGAGGTTCCAACTCCGGCTCCTGCCGCTGAGGAGGTTTTTGATGATGAGTTCGAGAACGACCCCGAGTTCGCCCTCTACCACTCTGCTACAGCCCCTACCACCGAATCCCCTGTCGAACTGGATACTGAGGCCTTCTCACACGTCGAGGTCTTTGGTGGTGTCGAAGCCGAGAAGGTCCTCGCCCGCTATGAATTGATTGACGCCTCGGAAGACGAGCAAAACGCCTGCGTCGCTATGGCCAAGGTGCAACGCATTGACGCAGCCATGGAACCTGTACTCGCGAGACTGGAGTCGCTTTTCCTTTAAACACCACACATTCTCTACTCCACTTTCTTTTTACTACCTCTTTATGGGCATTAAGTTCGCTACACCAATTCCTGTGCATACTAGCTTGAAATCTGGGACATGGCGTTGGGATTTATTGGGAATCAACTACACCCGAACCGGGACGGTATTTAGTTTCTTATTTTTATTTTCGAGTGTTGCGGTGGAAGAAAAGATGTTATAGGAACCAAGCCGGTTCGGCATGATTGATGATTGTTCGTTGACATTGGCGAGTAAGAGGTGGGGTTACGGCTGGCCATGGCCATCATGTACTAGATAGATTGGGCGCTCCCGCAACTCGATCTGAAGAATACAAAAGAATACTCAAACTCGAACCACAGCCCATCGTTTGCGCCGTGTAATTGATTTACTGTGCCTCTCTGTCTGTTGGTCGTTATGTTTGTCCAGACTGTTCACTCGTCCCACATCGGTGATTTATGGGCCCGTCGTACAAGATGAGGCACGAAACGTCGCGCGCGTTTCTCAAGAATCTGCTCACCCCGTGCATCTATGCCGTCCCTTCCCTCTCGTCTCCACCCTTCGGATTTCCATGAGCACGTCCCACGGATCTTTCAGCCCACCGCCCGTCTGTCACCGTCCCGTCTTGCGAAACGCTTGGCTTCTTCGGCTCGATGCACACGGCTGGACGTGGTCTCTGAGATGCCGAACGAGAAAACCACCCTCGTGGGATGCGATGGCACGCATCTCCGAAGATCCCCACCTACCGGCGAGGGTATGAATGGAAGGCTAGCAAACAGCATGATTGAGAGCTCTCTGTCATCTGTTGTCGATCTCTTGTTATTGTCTCTTGGTGCACGACGGACAGCTGAGGGGTTGCCGGGTGGAGCGGTGGGAAGAGGCGGAGGAAAAAGAGGAGGAGGCCTCCGGAGGCTCTGGATTGGCTTCTATTCGGATTTTCGGACTGACTTGCGTGGTGGGGGAATATTCTCATACGGCATATCGGTGATACCCTGTCGTCCTGCTTAACTTCATTTTGCTTTGATGACTGATCTCTTCACTCCTGACATAAACTTATTTTGTCGTCGGATGAGTGTACCGTTGGAGGTTAGGAGAGCTGAGATGGCAAGTCTTGGCGCGACTGAAGTGCTTCTTGGCTCTCTGTGTGTCAGATCATGATGTCTAGAAAGCAGGGTGCTCGTTTCAAAGCCGCCGGCTGGTTCTTGACCATCAATGCTTGAGCGCCGAAAGACAGTGGAGAAGCAAGCTCTTTGGACGTGCTTGTCTTTCCGCTCCGATGAGGCCAAGGAGACGACTGTATACGATTACTCTGAGTCATATTTTCTTTATTTGCCACGAAAAGACGATATTGACCGCTCCGCCGCCTCTCAAAACCCAGCAAGAAAGCACACCAGCCTCATCAGCATGAGAAGGCTCCAAATCATTCACCATTTACAAATCACCCCAATCCTCCCTAATCAGCTCAGCCCCTTTCTCCCCAATCATGAACACCGACGCCACGATATTGACATCGGGCAAGATGGGGATGATGCTGCAGTCCACGATCCGCAGCCCGTCGACACCGTACACGCGAAGCCTCGGGTCCACGACGCCGCCCTCGTCTTCCGGCAGCATCTGGTTCGTGCCGGAAGCGTGCCAGTTGGGGATCGTGTTGGCGCGAACGTAGGCTAGCACGGCGTCCTCGTCGTCTTCGGACACGTCGGTGCCGGGGGAGACTTCGCCGTGGTTGGGGCCGACTGTGTACTCTGCCATGCGCGGGTGGGCGAGGATCTTGCGGAGGTATTTGAAGGAGGCGAGGGCGATTTTGCGGTCGGCTGCGTGGGCGTAGTACTACATTGGCAATAGGTCAGTTTTGTATTTTTCCCCTCTCGGTATTTATGACGCCACGGGTGTAGGTTGAGTGCGTAAACTAAATGAACGGTGCAGGACTCAACTCACATTCGGATTGATCCGCGGCGTCTCCGCCATGGAATTCGACCTGAGCGTCACATTTCCCCTCGAAAGCGCCACCATGCTCGACGCCGTGAGGGAAATGTACGTCTCGTTGCCGCGAGGCGTGTAATACGGCGTCGGCCCGCTGGGGTAGAAGACGCTCTCAAAGAGGTACTCGACGTGCGACTGGTTCGCCAGTCCCGCGGCGACGACGTCGCCCGCGCCGATGGCGTGCAGCTCTTGTTCGGAGAGCTTCTGGAAGGCGTTTGTGATGCCCGAGGGCGCGGTGTACTGTCCCGTGCTGTTGGTGTAGAACTCGTCTTGGGCGGCGCGGAGGGCTTGGTAGGTTGCTGCCATGTCTGTTGTTGAGAAGGCTGGGGTCGAGAGGGCCATTATGCTAAAGATGGAGTGGTCGTTGAGGCTGAGGGGGGAGGAAGGGGAGGGAGAATGTTAGTCGCGAGGTGCGAGGGGATAGAGGAATGGTAGAGGGGCAAGTGACTTACTGCTGGCCGATGTTCTCGTTGATGTGGACTGGTTCGATGCCGAATTCGTTGAGCTGGGAGGAGGGGCCGACTCCCTTGAACGACGAAAGTTAGTCTCTGGGCCATCTTCGTCCTACTCTATTCGCAAGTTCGGGAGTAACTCACAGAAACCATCAAGAGCTGAGGCGAGTTAAACGCCCCCGCGCTGACGATAACTTCCTTCTTCGCCCTAACCTCATGTACGATACCAGTAGGATGGTCCATGAACGCGACCCCGACAGCCCTCGGCCTCTTCTCCTCCTCCTCCCCCTCCCCTTTGTCAAAGTTGATCTTCCACACGGGGGCAAAGTGCAGCACATCGAGGTTGCCCCGCCCCTCGGCCTGCCTCAGATAGCTATCGTAGCTGGAGCTGCGCAGGAAGCCGGCGTCGAGGTGGCCCGTCCCCTGCTTCACGCCCGTGCTGTTGCCCGTGTTGTGGTCCTCGACGATGGGGATCCGCAGGGTCTCGGAGGCGGCCTCGATGAAGCCCACGCCCGAGGGCGGGACGTAGCCTTGGTAGCCGAGCTGGAGGGGCCCGTCTGCGTAGGCTGCGGGGTCGTGGGTTTTGTAGGAGACGTCGAAGCCTCTGATTTCGTGGTCGGTTGGGGGGTTAAAGTGTGTGCCCTGCGACGTGTGTAAGCGAGTGCCTCGTCCGGAGCAAATATCCGAAATTGAATAAATCACTCAGCGTGTGGTTTTTTACCTTGACAAACAGAGGATACACGTCGTCCCATCCCCAACCCGGGTTTCCGACCCGTACCCAGTCGTCGTACACGGACGCGCTGCCGCGGCCGTAGTAGAAGCCGTTGGTCACGCTGCTGCCGCCGAGGCATCGGCCGCGGTGGTAGCGGAGGATGCGATTGTCGAGGTGCTCTTGCGGTGTGGTGTAAAATGACCAGTCGATGGCGGTCCCGCCGAGAAACTGGTTGCCGCCGGGCGGCTTGTAGGCCGAGACGACCTCGGGATTCGGCCCCGCTTCGAGGACAAGGACCCGCTGTTTCCCGGACTCGGAGAGGCGGTTTGCGAGGACGAGGCCGGCGGTGCCGCCTTTGAGGAAGAGAGTGGTATATTAGTCTGAAGAATAGTATGCGTGCTTGATTATATAGGTGTGTTCTGCCGTACCTCCTGCAATGATGAAGTCGTATTCATCTTGGATCGTTGCGCGTTCGAAGCCCTTTATTGGCGCGGCGGAAACTCCGGCGACGAGGGCCAGGAGAGTGAGGGTCGGCTGCATCGTCAAACGGCGTACTTGACGACCAAATGTAATCGGAAGATGATGTCTTGGGTGTGAAAACGGTCAACTGGAAACAATCGAAATGTTTCCAATCGATCAAGTCTCAGCAAACCTGTCCGAGGGCGCCTTTTACCTACTTGCAGTCGGAACAGTAGGGAGCTCCCGGCACTCATATACTCCATCCCACGGAGCGAATTGCACCTCCTGATCAACAAGCTTGCCATCGAACTCAATTGAGCCGACTCAGCCCATCTTGTCTTCCATGGCAGCAGGAAGTCAAGTCAATTACGGTACTTAGTTACGCCATCATCATGCGTCATGGCACCGCGAGCTGTCAGACCGGGCGAAGGCGAGGCGTGCCGTGGATGCTCTTGGCGAGGAAGCGAGTCGGATGAATTGGATACGGTATTTGTTATTTTAGGCTTCTTTTTGGGGGATTCTCTAGGCAAGGCACATTGAACTCGGGGGGCATGGAAGGCGGGAAGGAGACGGCGGAGCTTGGCTTTGGGGTACAGATGTGGATTCGTGGACAGGTAATGGGGCAGAGACTCAATCCTTGGCATCTAGTAAGGCTTCTTCTTCTTGCAGATCTGATCAGATGTTGGAGGTGGCACAGCTTCTGGCGAAGCGGGATTGAGAGACAGACACAGCGTGCCACAAATCGCCGGCGCAGGATCCGAGAGCGACGTATGTCAAGACATTCCGTCGACTAGTATGAGACACTAGCGCTATAATCTGTTGATGCCGCGGGGTTGGCATCTTTTCCTTGGCTTCCGCTATTCGGGTCGACAAGGAAACTTAAGTAATTAACTGTACACTGTATGTGCTGGAAGGCTGTCCTTCAAGTTACAATAGATCAAGAGTGGCCTGCTCTGTCTACACTGGGGAACCTCATAATGCGGGAATCAGCGGGGTCTCTGGGTAGGAGGGTGAGAAGACGACGGTACAGCGTGGGTGGTAATCAAGAGAGGCGGAGAAAATTTATGAACAGCCAAGCCAAGACAATGGCATACAGGCTGGAAGGATCCGGCCGACGTAGGTCCAGCCTCTCCCTGCCGGCGCCGAGTCCCGTGTGGGTGCCATGCGTGGTGCCCACTTTCGCCCCGCGTCGGCGCGAGGACCGGGGTGGCATCTTGGGGCGGGTGTAGCCTGGACTTTCTGCCGTCTGATTCGACGTATGTTGTCCTCGGAGGGCAGGCAGACTTCTGGCTGTTACGGAAATCACGTAACCTTGTTTAATTCATGAGGTACTGTGGTGCAACATGTTTTACACACCAGGCCCTTCAAGGTCCAATTGAATGTTGATTTTCGATAGGGGACGGGAGGCTCGGACGGCCCTGGGGGCTGCAGGCCGTGGCGGCTTGTTGATCGGCATCTATTCCGCCTCGGGCAATGTGATGTACATGTACCTCTGTCTCACATAATCCTGTTCACTATTTTCAGTGGAAGCTTACAATGCGTGAATGCCTGGCCAACTTGGGCTCCCTTGTTGGGAGCCTTGGATGTCTCAAATGCCTACTTACAATGCTGTTTTGTGATATCAGCCCCATTGGAGCATCATCCTTTTCTCGATCTCGCGATTGACCCGACACCAAGATTGGATTTGCTGTTCAAGGTTTTCGGTATTAGAGTCAGCGTAACGGCGTTGACAGGATGGGGGCTTCATCTAGAGTTTGCTGAAAGATCAGATGCAAAGTTGGAAGCACGAATTGTACACAAGGACATTCTGTTTCTAAAGATGTGCATGCTCAGCTGACAAGATGTGCGCCGTAAGCATAGCCACTGGCCAAGAGAGCCAAATTCTATGAGCACGTGTGTTCAAAAACTAGACCCCAGAAGACGGTCTAGTGAACACAGAGCAATCTTTCATGACTGGAACCGCAAATGTAGAATCGAATCGATGTATTGAGTGTAGAATCATAGTAGGGGTAAGGGTAGGGGAAAGGGTGAAGGTGTAAAGTGCAAATTCCAGAAGATGGGGAGTCCACGTGTATCGAACCGATAGCCCCGAACAAATCCACGTCGTTCCAAAGAATGAACCAAACTGGAGCCCTTTTTGTCCTTCGCTCCTCCCTCTCCAAATTCTCGCATGTCTGTTTCCCATCTTTCATGTCATCTTCTCGCTATCCTGAACCAGACCCTCTCCACCCAGCCCTCCATACACCAGCAACACTTTCTCATCAGGTGGGCTGTAACGTGAGTTAGACTAAAAGCCCCTCCGCTGACAGGTATTGCCGATCTCATCACGGTCTATAACCGCAAATTACACCAGTGAACGACCTGGGGTACCCGCTCGCTCTGTAATAAGGCCCCTGGCCACGAGGAGTCCCGGACCCCCCGCATCGGGACGCCAAGGGTCCCACCATGGGATCCCCCAAAAACCCGGCGCACGTTCTCTTGTCAGCAGATCTTGAGAGAAGAATGCAACACCCAAGCTGACCCCAGTCTGCTTCGATGTTCTTCGCTGGATCTGCTGCAAAGGCAAGAGACACCATACGCAAGGCCCCCGGGGGGTCTCCGTTTGGGAGCCTCGGCGCCCCAATGCAGGGGGTCCCGGACTCCTCATGGTCTGGGCAGGCTATTGATCGTTAGCTCTCGGGGGTTGGAGGTTTTGATATTACCAGTAATTGTGGCTAGATGATGGTGAGTCGTGCAGCGACACGCTTGGCGGCATCATATCCGCCATCTTGGTAGACGGCCCCAATGATGGCCTCAATGGTGTCTGCCTTGGTTCGCGCACCGATGTTCGAGCCCTGGGCAGGGTTTTGGTTGAGGCAGGGTAAGAAACAGAACATATCAAAGATCTCAGCCAGTCGTACATTATTCACACAGCGCTGAACTCGAGCATCGATGACGCCTAGCCTCCTGATGTCAGCAACTTACATACAACGAAATTAAATGCATTTCAAGTATCGAATCCACACTGACCCTTGGTCGGTATGTTCTCCTTGACGGAATTCTCGATGACAAAGGTGGCAATCAACTTGTCTCCCAAGAGAGCCAGGATCTTATTGCCATCGCTGACAAAACGATCACCCACGAAGGGGACCCCAGACCCGGAAGCTTAGAGAGCCTCCCAGAGCCAGTTAAAAATCTTAAATTTATAGCCAATGCGGCGCATGGCTTCAGTCAATTTCGCGTTCTTCTGGGCTTCCATCGTGACGGTACCAGTGATTGTTGGCGGTTATTTAAATTGAGAGATGTGAAGAGCGAGCGGGGTGTGAAAGAGTCTATGAGAATACCTTGAAGACTTGAAGCTGGGTCATTCGATGCGGCAGAAGAACGTAGTCTTATAGAATTCTGGTCTTAACGACTGCCTCAATTCCGTCGGTGGCCATGAGACCAACCTTCATGCAGGAAACTGAATCTCATGCCTAAGAATGGCGTTGTCCTTGAGACATCTCTTGCAGTTTTCATCCAATCCCATTCGTCCGATTGCGTCAAATACCAGACGTGTATGCATGTCTCGGAGACACGCCCGTATCCCGCCATCCTCGGCGCAATTGCAGCTGCGGTGGCGATGCAGCCCAAGGCGGTGAAAAGAAAACGAACAAAGCCAGTACATGCTCTCTGCAGGCTGAAATCCTTTGGTATCGACATAATGATATCAATCGCTGTGTTCTCCTTATATGGCTCGACGACTACTTAGATACTTACTACTTCGCTTGAAATTGATCAGTGTCTACAGTCTGCCTTTCCTCTAGCATGAAGTAGAGAGGCCACTTGGGCCGAAACTTTGAGCGTAGTTGAGTAGAGTGGAGTCGTTCCGGGCACAGAAAGTACCCTACTGAGTACTTTGAGTACTTTGAGTAACCATACCTCCTTCCTAGTAACCCTCTCTACTCCCGCAACCTCACGACTTGCCTTTGACACGGCAAGGTACTGCTTTAGTCAGTAGGTCTTAGAAGGACTTCAATTCCACTAGAGGGCAGGGCGACGGGAATCGCGTGGATTCTCACTATTTTGGGGGAGACGCTGCTAGTGTCGCCTTGATATACTGTGAGAAAATGATTTGATTCTACCGTAAGTGTGTGCTCAAGACTCGTACAGGTTTTATTACACATTCATCGTTCAGCGTTGAATAAGCGTAAGCTACTTCTTTGCCGGGTTTCGCGGGCCATCTACAGCCTTTTCAACTGTCCCTGCAATGCCTCCCTTGCTCGCATCAAATTGGCTGCCAATAACACCGTCCTTGGAGAAGGGGCCACCGACAGCTTCGCCTACATGATGGAATCAGCATCAGGCCAAACTCACTCACATTTGAATCTATGACTTACCAATCTGGCCGATGTTGCCATCAGGGTTAAACTGCTTGCCAATAGCGCCCTCGGAGGAGATCACGCTAGGCTTGGAGGGGCTGGTGTCCTTCTTTTGGCCGGCGGCCTCGGCGGCGTTGTGGATGGGGTTCTGGGAAGACATGGCTCTGACTCTGGATGCTGATGCAGCGAAAAGCTTGGTTTGTCTGAGGGCGATTCTATTCATGATGTACTGCGTGAGGGATAATAAACCAATTAATGGGGGTTTTTGGCTGAGATCTTATACACTTTGAATATTTGTGCGCGTCATCTTTGTCGCACGGCATGCGGTTAGCTGAGATGACGTTTTCACGCCAGTGAAGGAATGGTGACATCATGAAGCGCCGACCTTAACATTCGAAAGGGGCACGGAAAGGACCGAGTGATGGGTTATGGCATGAATCATCGCTCAATTGAGAGCACTGCTGCCAGCACCTTTCCGCAAACATCAGCATTCGACATTCCTACGGGATGGCCTGCAGGGGCTACCACTGACAACTCAGGAAGCCCGTGATAGCGTATCAATCTGTTACCAAATAGACCTGCATATGCAACATTCAAAGATTATGCTAGAGATAATTCCGATTTTGGTTATATCCATGTGCAAAGCTCTGCGGAAAATGACATTCCGCCAGCATCGTGATGGCATTATCGTGTTCAATTTATCAATAACCAGAGGCTACTCAAAATGCGGCGAAAAGCCTTCAATAATAGGTTTAGTACAACATATGTACTACTACTCGTTGCTTATTGTGAAGAAGTACTCAGAGGCGAAAAAGATCAAATTTCAAGCCTTTACTGATAGATAGTAGTTTGACTTCATACATGTAACTGGAGCATAGGGTCGGAAGGGGGGCGGGGCCTTCAGTTCTACTTATCAACCTTGGCTCACTCACTACCAAGGGTAATTCTTGGCTGACCATTCGAAGTTAAACATCAAGTTTATTCGGCCAACTTCCATGCGTCCGCACCGCCTCTATACATTCGAGTGGGCGCAGGTGTCTTGCACTCACCTGACATCCTCTGGTTGCTGCGTGATTTTGCTGGTGGCAAAGGCACTTTGCGTGAGCTGTGACTGCAGCAATTTCTGAGGAAGAACTTCGGCTCGATGTTTCCAAAGTTGGTGAGGTGCATATGGCCATTACCGGGTGCCTTACTGAAGCTGGAAGCATGGGGTTCTTAGCCGCTAGAAAACTAGGAGTAGTCCGGGGGGAAACGCTGCTAGAGATTATAGAAAAACATATCAACTTTGCTTTCTGAAGTTATTTAACACAAGTTTAACCTAGAGAAAGCCATTTTACCTTTTTCTCGAGTAATTTATGGCCATACCCTGATAAGGGGGTAAGCCGGGCATAACAGATTTGGATTTAGGGTAGGAGGATACTAGGAGTTCTTCACTTGAGTATATACATACCACAGTCCAAATCTTCTATGTGCTCTCACCTTTAGTTACCTAAAAGCCGCAACTTGTTCCTACTTAAATTGTATCTCTAGAGACGCTTGTACAGAAATTCATTTCGTGTACTTGTATTTCAACATGCTTCTCAATACTTGTAACTTGTCTGAGTTGGATTGGTTTGAATTGGATTGGTCTGAATTGGATTGGCCTGAATTGGATTGGTCTGAGTTGGATTGGTCTGAGTTGGATTGGTCTGAGTTGGATTGGCCTGAGTTGTGTTGTACTTGTGAAGATTTTCATCATTGCCGAATGAGAACGAGTGTAGACTTAAAATGACTGACGCTTATTTGAGACAAGAAGCTTACAAAACAGCAATGTAGAGAAAAATATCTTTGACCTAGTTGATGCCATGGTTTCAAGCAGGGGTTTGCTGACAAGGTCTTTGTGCTGCAACTTATTCACACCTGCATACTCGTGTATTCTTTAAATGGCTGGAACTCCCACGTATTTCCTCGACAGGAAAAAGGTGAAGTCAAGGTGATGGAGGCAATTTATGCATTAAGCGAGCGAATCCAGATGAAATAGTATTTTTTCACTTTACCTGACTTTGAATATTCTACCAACCACTTTTTCTAGAAAATTCACGGCTCGTCCTTTCCTCAGTCGGAAATCTAATTGCATTTTCCTTTTGAAATATCCCTCTTCGTTCCTTCCCTTATATCGCACCCTCCTCTTTCCTACCAATCTTCCCATTTCACTCAACCGATTGTGAATCTTTGGATCTCAATCCCTTCTCACTCCAACAATCGAGCCATGGACTCTCACGACGAGTCACTGTTTGGCTCTCCGCCCACTTCACCAAAGTCGCAATCCTACTTTGCCGTCAGAGATCCAACCCCTCTCTTTCTGCCCGGAATGAGCTCCAGTCCCCTGCCGAACGCCAACATCGCTCCTGCGCAGGCGCAGAGCGCAATCTCGAATTCACCACTGCCTCACTTGTCTCCGCAGGCCCTGAGTACTGAGAACAACGCCTCGGAGCTTAGTTACGGACCAAAGACACCAGCACAGAGACTTCCTTCTCAGGAAACCTCGCAGGCGTCTTCCTCCCAGATGCCATCCACAACTCGACAAGCTCCCTTGTCCGCCATCAACCCTGGTGTGGCTGTTCGTCTTGTCCCTACCTTACCACACTCGGCAGGCCCTCAGGTAGAGGCTCCTCTGCTCACTTCGCCATTTTCAATAGGCCGCAGTACCTTGCCTCCTTTGCCCGAATCGCTGCTGCTTTCGCCCTCACCGACTGCCTCGAACGAAATCGGAACACCCTCACCCTCAGGCAATGGATCTTTGGCCCCGAAGAAGTGTTCCAAATGCCTCAAATTCAAGCCACAGTCGGAATTTATTTCCCTCACTCACATGGGCCTGACCAAGCACCGAAGCCAATGCGATGCTTGTCGCAAGAAGAGAAGAGAGTTATCGGCTCGAAATAAGCGTCGAAAACGGCAGGCTGAAGCTGAGGATGAACAAGAGCCGCAACAACAGCAGCAACTTCCACAAGTCGTTATGGCGCAAAGTCCTCTTCCGGGCTCAAACAAAGACCAATTGCCTCGATCTTGCCATCCATCGGAGTCATTGGACAGTTCTGGACAGGTCACTCAACCAAGCCTCTTGGGTCACGGCGTCGCAACGCAGAGCACCATGCTTGGTTTCGGATCTACTGTGCAGCCATTGAGAGACGTAAGTACTGTGCTGTACCAGGTATAATTCAATATTTGCTAACAAAACTGTAGCACGCAGTTCCTCCCCAGCCTTTGATCACCACCCAGCATGCTCCTATCGATTTGACGTCCCCGATCACTACACCCTTCACGGACTGGTCCCGAGCCCATGGAATTGAATATGTGAACTTCAACACCTCCTTCAATTCTCCCCATTTCAGCATGCTAACACAGAACCTCCAGGGCGTCGATCTGGATGCTGACATGGCCTATCATGGCCCGCAGTCGTCCGAGCATCTCCTGTCGCCAAGCTCAGTCCTCCCGCAGCAGACTGGCAAGAATACAGGAGATGCTAATGCACAGGCGAACAACGAGGACCTCTACAACATTGTGAGCGTCAAGATGCTTAAGACTCCCTTGACAAAAGGTGACAAGACTTCGGTTCTCGACCACGAGAGACAAAAGTTTAAGGAAGCTCGCCACAAGTGCCAGTGGATGAAGATGCAGGACGATAAGACTGTGCAAGCGTACTGGGAGAAGAGACACGCTTCGGTTGTCCTTGGGCTTCTCGAGGTGCCTCCGCCGGACCTGCAGCCCTTCATTGGATATTCGTATACTGAGGGCTCTCATCAGAACCTTTCTGGAGCGTACCCGGATGATCACAATTGGCACTGACTTATATTGGACCTTGGAAGAAGATGATGGAATGGTTCAGGATGATTCTTTGTATTTGAAGGCGTTGACTGTCAAAGGGAATGGCAAAAGAAGCATTGATAGGAATGCTTTCAGTTATAATCCATAGAAGAAATGGAAAGGCAAATGTATCACACAAAGGTTCGCGAACCAGTAGCAACAGGCCCCAAAACTCCCAGCTTTGCCAACTCTTTGACAAGATTAAATAACACAAAATCGCATCCCCGCCTTACTACCATGTTGATGGTGACGGGCATCATTTCTTCTCGGTGAGTAATATTGCTAAAGTAAGGCACCTGGCCAATTGGAATGGTGAAGTCTGCGCTTCCAAAGTAGGACGCAAGAGCAGAACCAGCTCCTCGCGTTCCCGGACCCTGAGGGAGGGCGGCGCCAGGCGACTCGTTCAACTCTGCCTCTCGAAACGAGGGATGTCCACCTGTGCCAATGTCCTAGATCATGACGGACTCGGAGCAGCTCTCGCTTGTGTTGAATAGGACATCACGGTGCCATGCGTCCGAATCCCTACGTCGGCGCTCAAGCGCCTCGGTATGGCCTTTGGCGTCAAGCGTGAATTTTTTGAAAGTGTTTCGGAACGGTCTATCCAAAGAGGGAAATGCAGGGCTGTAGTAAGCGAGCAGTGGCGTGGCCACGACTTTAAGCTGGGTGTAGGTCCAGATGGTGTTCAGATCGGCCAGGATCCCATCGAAGGCTCGGCCAGTGACGGTTTCCACTGTGTCCGTGATGTTGACTCTCGTTACCGTCAAGTTTAGTACCTTGCTGAGTCGAACCAAAAATCTCTGGAGGACGTCTTCAGCGGCGGCATTTTTCAGCGGGAGGTGGTCCGTCGCATACAGAATCCGCTTCGAAAATGCACGAGAATCTGGAACCTCAAGTGCGGGTAGACCGTTGAGACTGCTGTCTTGATAAAGCGAAGGGTCGTACCAAAGCTTAGCAAACTTCGCCCAGTCGCGAGGATCGCGCGCAAAAACACCGGCCGTGTCGGCGCCGTAGGA
The DNA here is from genome assembly GCF_001831195.1 of Colletotrichum orchidophilum. Taxonomy (NCBI): domain Eukaryota; kingdom Fungi; phylum Ascomycota; class Sordariomycetes; order Glomerellales; family Glomerellaceae; genus Colletotrichum; species Colletotrichum orchidophilum. The sequence continues at coordinate 153,835 of NW_019173049.1, forward strand.
AATAGGCATGACTCCATCCAGAACCATGAGCCCTTGTGACGGGCGGTTTCCAGACGTGCCCGAGAACGCCGCCGGTTGGCGCATAGACTGGCCAGTGTCTGAGCCAATGGCAAGAGATTACATGGAATCCGCATTCAAAGCTCTCTCGAGGCTCACCTAAACGCGCTGCTTTAAAGGTGAGTTTGAAAGTAAGCGACGTTTAAAATAGCTTACTAAAGGTAAGGCGGGAAAGCAGGGTAATCAAAGCTAGAATTATCGGTTATTTAAAAATAAAAGACTCCGTTTAGAAGTTATCGTAATATATAAGCAAAGCCGTCTTCGGCTATTAAATATTCGTTTTCTTTATACCTTTCTTGTTAATAATAAGTTTATTAACTTATTTCTTTATTACGTACTATATAACTATTTCTTTTCGTTTAATTCTAATATATCTACCCAAGATCGAAACTTTAATACGATTACGTATACTATCTAAAATAGTTATAAACCTTTTTAGCATATTAATATAAACTTAAAACGCGGTTTAAAAAAGTATAATAAGGCAGTTTTAAAAAGCTAAGACCGTATATTTAAAAATTATATTACGTACGTTTTGTTTAAAGTTTACGTTTTTCGTTAATAAGTTAACGACCGAGTAGATAGCGGATAAATTTTAATCCTACCGTTAAAAATCGCTTAAAAGCTATCATTCGCACTAAATTTTTAAGAGATATATACTAACTTCCACTTCTTAAAAATATTAAAGACTTTCTCTAATTCTATTCCCACTAAAGCAAAAATCGAATTAATTAGAACGGACTTCCTATACTCAACACAATATTAATTATAGGAAAGTAGTTTTTTACCGAGCCTTTGGTTATTAGAGGGTAAGCGCCAAAGACGAGAAGGGTCAGAGTGAAGTCGTCTGGCCCGGCAGTGTCGTTGATGGTGTTGACGGTCATCTGCAGGACCTACTCTGAGGAAATGGAGGGGTCCTAAGCACGAATAACTTTGTTGTTGGTCTGACAGGATCATTGCCATAGTATTAGTAGGTGGTAGTAATCGGGTAAATTGATCGCTGCGTAAATGAGGCTTTAAAGTAATTGCTGCCGCTAGCGGCGAACGCGATTAACGCTGCGAGGGGCGCACGTTACAGTACTACCTACAATCTTCTAACTTTAGTACTTTGACTTTTAAGCTAAGATGTTGGCTCATGAGGATATTTCTTGTGAAACTTTACAACCTCGCTTTGAATCTTTGTAACGCGTTCAGCCAGGCCCGCTTTGCGAGATAAGCCTAGGCCGCGGAACTCCCATAATGAGACCTCACGCTGCGAGTTAAGAACTTCCTCAAAGCCCTTCCCAAGCCTATCGAAGGCGCCAATTTGGCCGTCAAAGTGCTTAGCGTCCCACGCGCTAAGCGCATCTGGGGACCCAGCAGGCTGGGATATGATGCTTTCAACCCATGTCTTAACAGATAAAGGATCAATGCCGCCCTTAAGAGACCAAGCCTTTTTTTGCAGCTTTCCATTAGGCTGAGGGTTATCCTCCATTCCTTTACAGAAATTCTTATCAAGCCTAAGTATCTATAGGTTAGCGGATTATTTGAATACTTCCTAAGGTTTCTTTTGATTACCTGAGTTTACCATCCTTAGTGTTTTGGTAACAGCTTAAGTGCTCAAGGATCTCCCAAAGTCCAACACTCTTAGGCAGCTTCTTCTCAACAAGGCTAAACACTGAAGTCCAGGAATTGCGTGGCATGAGCCACACTAAAGTCTTAGGGCCTTGTGTGGAGTAAACCTTCCTCCTCACTGGTTTGAAGACGCTTGCAGTGAGCTCCCGAGCCATCTTAATGTTCGATAACATAATCGATAAGAAACCCATGACATCTTTTGTAGCCCAGTCTGAACCGCCAGTTGCCTCTTGAAAGTATTTGGAGTCCAACCAGTTCTTTTGCACATATACCAAGTTCTTGCTCCATTTTTTATCTTGGATCACCAATGGGTGGGTTTCTTTCTGAACGGCTGCGATTAAAAGGTCCTGTACAGCCTCAAGCATCAAGGGTGCCGTGGCTTGCACGTCCCATGTCGCATCAGCTGAGAGTTTAGACAACCCAGGGATGAAAATCAGCTCCCAAGGGTTATAAAGATCCCGTTTACCCTCGGAATCCTGGATGACAACATCTTGTTTGGTATCGATTCTGTCCTATTACAACTATGTTAGCCTGTAGCATTAAGTTTGATTACAGATTTTCGAAAGTACAACTACTTACCATACTCTGCATGACGTGACCAATCAAGCTTTCAAGCTTATTTGTATCATCCAAGTTGCAAAGTACATCATATTCAGGCTGTAAAACCGCTGCTCTTGCTGGCGTAGTGTCCACACCTAGGAACCATCCTTTGCCAATGTGGCCGGAGACCTGATGGCCTTTCATGGCCGTATTTGCGCGTTTTGTGCACTCTCTATTATAGAAATGCATTTGACCGGTCTCAATCTCAAAACCTATCTTGGGCGTTCCGGCAGCTTCTATGAGGAACAGGTATGCAAGATAGACCGTGAGTGCGGTAACGCTTGGGCGAATCATGATGGGCGAGTGAAACAAAGGCGTGAGGGTTTAATATCTCGCAAGGACAAGTTGTTTCACTGCAAACTCCTTCTTGTACCAGGGGATTGAGTAAGGAAGTATAATGTAACACAAAGGGTGGAGGAGAGTATACACCTTTGAGAAAATCAAGATAGGTATTAAATTTATATTCCTCAACCAGCGTCGTGTAAGCACTATATATAGCTTAATAACACTAAAGATAAATGCTATTATTGGATTGACCGTTAGATCTAGTTCTGCTGGCCGCTCGCTAGAGTGCCTCCCCAACCCACTTAGGGGGGCTGATTAACGGTGTTATCCGTAATTATGGGGAGTAGCTTGGAATACGGTTTAATTACAGCGCAGAATCTGCACGCTTGTAAACCTTCTCTCTTTAAGCGATATTCGCCTCATATTTGCTCAATATAACGACCAAATTATTTTATGCTCTCGGTGGAATTAAGCCTTTAGTAAGCGTACCCCATCCCGAGCGGCCCAAAATAGCCTTATCAAAAAGGGTTAAATTTTATCTAAGACCATGACAGCCCACTTTTATTCGCTATTTAAGCTGAAATAAGGTACAAAAGGTGTCAGTCGCAGCGTTTTTTGAGTTAGTATGGTGATAACCAGCATGGAGATGTCTTCTATCACGTTGGGGAAATACCTACTGCTTTTGGAGCAGTGGACCTGAACTTAGTCGGCGATGCCGTTCTTTTCAGCCTTCAAATTAACGAACGAGTTATTAACCTACCTTAGCTACTCGGCTATAGGCGAAGCCGACCAAGTCATCGTTAAATCTCGCTAAAAAGATAAATACGGGTCTGGTAGTGGTGGTGAATATATTAGGTTATACGAATTGACGTAGCAATATCAGCTATTAATTATTACTGCTTGAGGTTGCTAATCGCTTTAAGTTATTTATTGCTGTTTAATAGCCCTAGTGGAATATAGAAATAATTGCTTTACTGAGTACTTTTAAGGTAATAAGACTATTAGCCCTCGTTGGCGAACGGCTTAGGAGTAGGAAATAAGTACTGTTGGTGCTGTGCCGCTGGACTGAGTGTTGTAGACATAACGGGTGGGGCTAGCGTTTTCTAGGTGAAGGACATCTAACATTCTGTCGCTCTCTTTGTGTTGGAAGAAAACATTTCACCTATTGCAAACTCCTGGTCCCAGTAATCTCTGGCTGAGCTGGGATAATCCTACCTATAGCCGGGAGAGACGGACTATATATAGCTGAGTAGATTATTGGTCCACTTAGGAAACCTGGTTCTAGCGTCCTTAGGGTCCGCAGTGGAATCTAGCGGGGCTATAGACCGGTATAACTAAATTGCTTTAAGCTCCTTAGTAGCTAGTGTTGCCATACACCCAGCAATAACCCTAATTGGGTAGTGTAATGCATTTAATAGTTATTTCCAAAGAAGATATTTTTAAATTTAAGCTATATATAACTAGTAATATGCTAGCTATATAATTTTAAGAGGATAGTAATTATAATTTATTATAATGCGATTTAGTATTTATAGTAGCTTTTTATATTAAAAGCGGCGTGCGCTAACCGACTTATTTAAACTAAAGTTTTCTTAACGTATTAAGTCTTAAGTTTCTAAAAGCTTTTTGCTTTGGATTTAGACTTAGAAAAGTTTAAAGTATTTTATTTATATAAATATTATATATAACGTACATACATAGCGAGTCGCTTATTATAATAAGTCGCCTACTTTCCTTTCTTTCTACACTTTTTATCTTAATAATTATTTTTCTTTACGTATAATTATAAATTCTTTTTTAAATAAAAATCGTATTATTTTTATATTTTAAATTATTAAAAAAGACCCAAATTTATTTATATAAAAAATAGCTTTTATTTATAATATTTTAAAAATAATACTTCGTAATCAATATACTAACTTATTATTTTAATATAAAATTTATTTAAATTTAAAAAAAATAACTTTTTTAAAAAAAAACCGTAATTTTTAAACAAGTTATTAACCTAATTAATCAAGGATTTTTACCACGATTTAATAATATATAAAATATAACTAATTACTTTTTTAATAAATATAACGTAATATATATTAAACCATAATAAATAAAGAACTTTATATAACGCTAATTATAATAAAAAACGCGTTTTCAATATAAAATCGATTATTAAAAAGTATTAATTAAGGATTTTATAATTATCTAAGTTTAGTTTATTTTTGTATAAAATACGATTACGAAGTATAAAATATACAATTATAATATTTATAATTTTAATAAGACGGGCTTTTTAATAAGAATATTTATATATATAAAAATTATTATAATTTATAATTATTATAAAAGGCCTTATATAAAATAGCTTAATAATTGAGAATAGGTTTTAATTATTTAAAATATATATACGGATAGCTAAGTACTATTTCTATATATTATTATAAAAAATAAATATTACCTTTTTTTATAATATATTAATAATTAATTCTTTTTTAAATAGCGTATCTACTTTAACAAAAATAAATAAATTATAAATAAAATCGGCTTAGATTAATTAAAATATTTTAAAAAATATACAAAATCTTATATAAAAAGTATTAAACAGCTCTTAATCCTTAATAATTATAATAATTATAAATCAATTAAATTCGATAATTATTATAAAAAATATAGTATTATCGTTTTTTATATACCTCTTTATTTATTATATAAGTTTTAGCTTTTTAATATTAATTATTTTCGCCTATTAAAAGCTTTATATAATAAAAAAATTAAAAAAATAATACGAATATAAATTATATATATTATTAAAAACGACTTTTTTTTATTTTTAAAATAACTTTTTTTATTTTAATAAGTAAAAAAAACGTATAAACTAGTTTTAAATAAGCTAGAATTATATTTTTTAATTTAAAAATAATTATTTTTTATTTAAATTTTAAGTTAAAAACGTTAATATTATTTAATTTATATTTAAATAACTAAAGTTTTTAAGACTTAAAAATATTAATTATAATATATAATGCCGTACGAAGCTCTATTTTATTTAAAAAACGGATTTATAATTATTAATATAACTTATTAATATATTTATATAAAGTTATTAATTTATAAACCAAAAGTATTAATAAATTAATATATAAATTAACTCCTATTAAAATTAAATACTATAGGCTTTATATAATAAATAAAATATTAAATAAGCGCCGGAGGGCTAAAAAAATATAATTATATTTTAAAAGCTTATTTAATATTACTAAGGCCGAGGTAATTTAAATAAAAAAAAAGGTTATTATTATACGTTTTTATATAATAAAAATAAAATAATATATTAATACCCTTTTCTAAAATTTTTTTATAAATTTCCTAACAAAATCTCTTAAATATATTATAAAAGTTTTAAAAAAAACCTTTAAAAAATTTTAAAAATTTCTTTATAATTTCTTTTAAAAAAAACAAAAAAAATTTTAAAAAATTTTTTACGATTTTTTTTAAAGTTTTTTTAAAAAAATCTTAAAAAGATTTTAAGTTTTTTTAAACGTTTTTTTTAAATATTTTTCAAAAAGTTTTAAAAACTTTATAGCTTTTTTTTTTAAATAATTATATATAAAAAATAAAAAATTTAATTATAAACCGTAATAATTATCGTTATATAAAAGTTAATTTTAATTACGAAATATTTATAAATACGATAATTTATATTATTATAAAAGTTATATATTAAAAAGCTTTATTATAAAATAAAATTTAATATATAAAATAAATAAAAATATAAAAAAATTAATATAATAATATAATAATAAATATATAATTTTATAAAAAATATAAAAAAAGTAAATATACGTATATTAATTTTTATTTTTTAAAAATAATTTTTTTTTTAAAAATATTATTTTTAAATATAAAAATAACTCTTATTTTATTTTATTTTAATATTTATTATATATAAAATTTTAAATAATATTAAAAAACTTAATTTAAATTTTTATTTATAACTTTTTTTATTATAATATTTTTTAAAACCTCGGTTACTTTATTAATAATATAAAAAAATAAAATAATAACGTTATTAAAAAATACGTTATTTATAATTTAAACGTTTAGTTTAATTATAATTATATAATAAAAATTAGCTTAATTAAATTTAATATTATAAAAATAGCCTTTAATTATTATAATTATTATAACGGTAGTTTTACGTTTATTAATATAAAAAATTAAAATAAGTTTTTAATTATAATAATATCTTTTTTAAATAGTTTCGTTTATAAAATAAATAAATTTAACTATATTTATTATAAATCTAAATATAATAAAAACTTTTATTAAATAAAAATATAAAATAACGGATTTGTTTATAATAAAATTTATAAGAATTATATAAATTATATAATATATATCTATTATATTAATAATATTTTTATTATAAAAGATAAGTATATAGTTATTATTATTTTAATCAATTATATCCGGCTTAAGCTCGAATTTATAAATTATTCTTTTAAATAAGAACTTATAAAACCTTTTATTAATAATTAAAAAACGAGCTTTCTTTACGGTTATAATAATATTTATACCCGTAAATATAATCTTTATTTTTAAAAAATAAAAAAAGAAATATTAATAAAAAGCTATCGTTAAGTATTTTAAAATAAATTATTATTTATAAACTTATTAATAAAATTAATAACGATACGTTTATAAAAAGTCTAGTAAGAGCTATTAAATAATTAATTAATAAATTCTAATTTTAAAAGTTTAATTATAATAGCTTTATTAAGGAAATCTTATAATATATCTCTTACTTTTGAATTATTATTTTATAAATTAAGTATCGTAGTAATAAAATCTTTTTTAATTATATTATTAACTATTAAAATCTTAATTAATCTTTACATTACTTTAAAAAAATAAAATAATTCGCGCATTTTCGCTATTAACTTAATATTAAAATTAATTTTATTAATATATTAAAAAAAGGTAATATATATATTATTAACGTTACGGTTTTAATTAATTATAATTATAATTAGTATTTTAATAAGGATAATAAAAAGAATAAAAATTTACGAAATAACTTCGACGTCGGTATTTCAGCTTGTCTGTTGTCCTTCCGCTTGGGACACACCCGGAAGCAGTGCCTGAACGGCTACGGCTGTACGAGGAGATCCGAAGTAAAAGGGCGCATATATTTGCATTCCGTTTATTATAAATTATTTATATTTATCGGTACGGCTAATAACGCTATCTAACAAAAAAAATCCTTTTTTAAATTTTAAATTAATATTAAATAAACTATTAATATTATTAAAGAAACATTTATAATCGATAAAAAGTTAAGCTTATATACTAAAAGACCGATTCGTTTTACTATTTATATTAACTTAATATATTAAAAAAATATTTTTTTAATAAGTTCCTAAATAGTTTATAACCCTTTTTTAATTAAAAATAAACGAAATCTTTTAAAATAAAAACAATATAACGATATTTTTTATTGAATATTATTTTTATTTATATTTACTTTCTTATAATAAAAAGTTTAGTTTCTTTTTAAAATATATTTTTATTAAAAATAGTATTTATATCGCTTAATAAACTATAATATTTCCTTATAATTACTTAGTAGTTTAGTTACGTATTAAAACGGCCCCGTATATATAAACGGGCTCGCTATATCCCTTTATTTAGGAAAAATAATAATAAAAATATATTTATTATAATATTTATTTTATTATTCGCTTTACTTTTTTATATTACTTTTCCGTATTATTTTTTAATTATATTATTTTTTATAATTAATAAGCTTAGTTTATATACTTACCCGGCTAGTTTATAATTTTACCCCTTTTATTAAAAGTGCTTTTTATTAAAAAGATTATATTAAATAGTAATATAATTATATTATAATTTAGAAAAGTTTTTTTAATTTATGAGTATATTACGTATACGTATAAAAATATAAAAAATACCTTATTCTATACGACCTTTTAATAAACTTATTAAATATTATTTAAATTTAGAAATATAAAAATATATTAACGCTTTATATTATAATTTTATAAATATTTAAATTTCGCGATATTTTACTTATTAATTAAGTAATTATACGTCGATAATTTTAAAACTTTTTATTATATAGATTAAGACGATAATTACCGGCCTTTTTATAATAATTAAAAAGCCGAGATTATAAAAATATATTTTAAATATTAAAAAATAGATAGGTCGACGCTATATATTAAAATTAAAATTAATTAATAAGTTATTAAGCGTATATAAAATATCTTTATTTTTATTAAAAGGTTTTATAATTTAATCTCGTAATTATAATTAATTATTTTAAATCGAAACGAAAACTTAATCATATTATTAAATAATAGTAAAATTACGTTATTAAAACCGTTTTATAAATTATAATTTATTATATAATTCGCTATAATAATATTATATAATTCGCTATAATAATATTATATAATATACTAAGCGAGTATTTTAATATATAAAAAATAAGGCTTTTAAAAAATAAAAAAGCGGTTAAATTAAAAAATTTTTATTTTAATAGCTTTATATATAACCTCGTTATTTTTTTTAAAAATTATATACCCCCGATATTTAAATTTATTTTTTTTATATTATTATTATTAATAATAAAAAAGGCTTTATATTTTAATAAAAATTAAAAGTATAAAGTATTATTTTTAAGTTTTAGATATTATAAGGATTATTATAAACGTATTAGTTATAAAATTTTAGTTTTATAAACGGTATAAATTATAAATTAAACGCCTAAGCCGGCTTTAATAGTTTTATTTTTTAAAAACTTATTAAAACCCTAAACTTTTTCGAAATTTAATATAATAATACCGCTATTTATATTAATAAGGGCGAGTCTTGTTAATATAAATATAAAAAGCTTATTATATTTAAATTAATAATTAATATATTTATATTAATACGGAGTATATTTTATAATAGCCGGATAATAATTATATTTAACGTATTTACCGTAATATTTAATTTATATATTTTAATACTTAGCGTATTTATTATAATATTTAATATGTTTATTATTATATTTTTTATATTTATTATAATATTCGGTATATTTATTATAGTACTCGGTATATATTCCGTAGCCCCCAGTATATATTCTATAGCCCCCGATATATTATTATAATATTTAATTTATTAATCGTAATACTTATTATATTTACCATAAGATTTAATATACCTTTTCTATTATTAAAAGTATTTATTATAATATATATAGCTACCCTTTTATTTAAATTGTATTTTTTTATTATTAAATAATATAGATATTATCGACGGTTTTATAAAGGTATTAATTTAAATATTAAATATTAATTTAAGAGCCCGAGGGGCTACGCTTTTAGTAACGCCCGTATTATTTTAAAATATAAAGCTATTTTAATTAGATTTATTAAAATCGAAATACGGTATAGAATTTATATTTAATAAGGCTTAAATAATTTTTTATTAAAACGTTAAGACGTAAATTTAAATTATAAAAGGGTTTATAATTAATTTATATATTATAAAATCCGTTATTTTAGGATTTTATTTAAGCTTTTAAAGAGTTGTACGAGTATAATAAGATTATTAATTATTTAAATTTAAAAAAGTAATTTTATATAATAAGGGTTAGTTAGTAATTTATAAGAAGCTTAGGAGCCGGTTTAAAGCTTTATTTATTAATATAAAAAAATAATTTTATATAAATTACTTTATAATAGTTAAAATATATAATATAAATAAGATTTAAATTTTTATATAAGATTATTTTCAATACGTTAAAATTTAAAAAGATATTTAATTTTAATAATAATTTATATAGTTTTATTATAATTTTATTTTAAAAATACGTATTTTATTATATAAGCCTATCGATAATAATATATTTAAAAAATATATAGCTTAGGTAAAAAAAAAAAGACGAGCTTTATAAAAAGCTTTCGATTTTTAAAATATTAATTTTAAATACGTATATAATATTTATTTAAGATAATTTAAAAATTTAAAAAGGGATAAAAATAAAAATTCGATATATTAAAGAGTTAATCGTTAAATATAAGATTATTTTAATCGACCGTTATGACTATTTTATAATAATTAACGTAAGCGTAATTAAAATATTTATAAAGGAGGAAACTTTTAACGCCGGGATTAGGTATATAATAAAAACGAGTTATAATATTAAATTAATATTAAACGATTATTTAATAAATTATTATAAAATAGTAAACGGCGTCGATACGTTTAATTTTTAAAACGTAATATTTAAAACAATATAGATATATAACTCGTTTAGGAATATAAAAAAAACGTTAATGTACGTATTAATAAACTCGTTAATAAAGGATATATATTTAATTATATATTAAATTATAAAGCGGAAGTAATAATAACGGCGGAAATTAATTAAATAGTATTAAAATTATTAAATATTAAACTTAACCTCGTGGGTAAGGAAATAAATATTATTAATATAGAAAATTTAGTTATATAATAATAAGAGGTAAAGGGATATATCGACTAGCTTACTTTGAATAAAAAAAATAATTTTAATATTAATATATTTATTTTTTTAATTAAAAGCCTTAGCTTAGATTATAAGGAAATTTTTATAAAGGATATATCTATTTCTTTTAATAAAGGAACTATTTTATATAAAAACGACGTTAATTTTACGTATATTATAAACTAAATAATTAAAGCTATAGCAAAATTAATTATTAAAGTAAATAAAAAAAAGAAGACGTATTTTTAAATCTAAGCCCGTATTAATAAAAATATAAAAAACTATATTATATATATAAATACCGGGGCGTTAATTATTTTTATTAATTAATAATAGCTTATTTAATATATTAAAAAGCCGGTAATTAAGTTAATAAAAGTAAAAAAAATACGAGGGGTTAATAAAGAATTTACGGTTATAAAAAAAACTATTTTTAATTTTTATTTATTAAGGTTTATTTATAGAATAGAGGTTAAAGCTTATTTATTAATTATAATTAGGATTATTAATAATTTTACGGTGTAAATATTATTTAGTATTTTCTTTTATAATATATACGGGCTCATAGTAAATTTTAATAAACGAATAATTACTTTTTATTTAATATATAATATTATTTTAAACGTATTTATTAAAAAACAATTTTTTATTATATATAAAGTTACCGTAATAGATAATTATACGATTTTATTAAGCGAATATAAAATTATATTTATTAATTTTATTAATTTATTTAAATATAAAAGTAGCGATAATAAGAATACGAAATATATTTTATATTTAATATATCTTATAATATTAAAGTTTATTTACGATTATATTAATTTATACGTCGTTTTAATATTTAATTAATTTAATAAATTAATTTTTATTAAATAAAGTTTAAAACTCGGCCGTATTATATTTTATAACGATAGCGAAGAAGTAATATAAATAATCGATAATATTATTTCTTTTTTATTTATATATACTAAAGGAGGGAAATCGTATAAATTAATAAAAAAATATATTTTTTTAATTATAAGCGAAGCCGATTACGACGTATTTAAATAGTAAAAGGACGTATTAATATATAGGATTTTAAAGTTAAAATTAATATTAATAATTAAAAATAAATACGGTATTAAAGTATATAATTAGAATTAGTTTTACGTTAATAAGTTTATTAAAGTATTTAATAAAGTCGACTTTTATTACGATCGTAAGGTTATTTTTATATTAAATAAAAATAAAATACGTATTAACTTTTTAAATAAATAATAAAATTAAAAATAATCGGTTTAGAAGTTTTTATTAAGTATTATTAATAGGGCATTTACCGATATTAAGTTTAAGAAACGATATATTTTAAATAAAACTAAATAGATAATAAAGCCCGCGGTTATTATTTACTTTTTTTTATTATTTAAAAGTACGACGCGAATAAAAATAAAATTAAAAAGCGTATTATAATTAGTATAAAGCCGGTTAATAAGTAAATAATATTTAATATTTATTTTTTATTAGATTAAAACGATATTATAAAATTATTATATAAAGAAAAAGTAATATTTATATTTAATATATTAAAGTTTTTCTATTAATTAAACATAAATTTAAAATATTATAATCGTATAATTGTAATTAGCCCTCGCGGGTTAAAATATTTTAATATAATATTAATAAGATTTAAAAACGTTTTAATATATACTTAACGGTTTATAAACCGATTATTTTTTAAATATCGGTATTTTATATAAATATATACTAATAATATCGTAATTTTTAATAATAATAAAATAAAATACTTCGAATATTTTAAAACCGTTATTAATATTTTTAATAAAAACCGTATTTATATTAATATAATTAAGTTTTTTATTAAATTGCTTAAAATAGTATTTTTAAATATATTATAAATAGTAATAAGATTTATAAAATAGACGACTATATATAATTATTTAAAAAGCTAATTTCTTTATATATATTTAAAAATCTTAAAATATATCTTAATATAATAAAGTAGTTATATATTAAAAATTTTTAATATAATATACTATTATATTTTTTAAACGAACGGAAAATATATTTAAACGTTAGCCTTTATATATAAAATTAATTAAAAAAAAAGTAAATTTATATTTACTACGTAAAGATTATTATAAAAAAGATTTTTAAATTTATATTAAAAAAGATTAAAGTATAAAACTTTTTATAATATTTCTTTTATATTTAAATAAAAAGGACTTATTATAATTTAAAAAAACCGCTATTTTTTAAAATTTATATATATTTTTTAAAATTTGATTTAATAATATTTTAATTAAACGTCGATTAGAACGGAAAAAAAATCTTTAATAAAGATCTTATTTAAAAATATATTAAGTTAATATTATTTTTTTTTTGATTTATAATTATAGTTAAGAAATAATACGGCGTTATAAAAGCTAAAGTAATTATAATTATATAAATTATTAAAAAGCTTAAGAAATTTATATAATTTAACTATTACGAAATAAATATTTTAATTAATTATATTATTATAAAAAAGATCGTTATTTATATTTTATTATAAATAATAAACTTTAATAAGGCTAATTTTAAGTTTATAAATATAATAAATTATTTTTTTTAATTTAAGTTGCGAATTACTTACGTTTTAAAAAAGCTTAATATTATTTTAAATACGCTTTTACGATTATTTATTAAAAGACCCGATTTTATAAAGCGGTTTTTTTATAAAAATAAATTAAAAAATATTAATTTTAAAGAATTTATAAACATTTTTAAAATAGTAATTTAAAATACCGTAAATAAAAACTATATATTAAAAATAATAATAATTATAATTATAACGCTATTATAAAACTTAATATAAAAAATTATTAGCGGTTATTAATATAATAAACGATTACGTTTTATAAAGGATTTTATATATATTATAAAGGATTTAAATAAAGAATATTATATATCATTATAAACTATTATAATTAATAAATTATTATAAAAAAAACGTTAAAAAGTATAACGACCTATTACGCCTTAATATTTAAATAAAAAAAGATTATTATATTATATTACGACCGATAATATTTATCGATTTTATATTTTTAAATTAATAATTTAAAACGTAATCCGATTTATTTACGATAAAAACTTTTATATTAAGACCGAGTAATTATTTATAAAACTTAAAAATTTTTATTTTGAAAAAAAAAAAAGTTAGTTATAGAATACGTTAAATATTATTTAATTTATTATAAAAATTAAATATACCGTACGCTATTTATAAAAAGCTTTTAATTTATTGTATTTATTAATATATTATATTATATAATTACGATCGATTTCGTTATAAATATACTAGAAACCCTTTTATAATATAGCTTTTAAATATTACTCGATTTTAATATATTTAATACTTTTATAACGGTAATATATAAGTTTTTTAAAAAAGTAATATTTATTTTTAATAATATTAAATATAAAATATATTATTAAGTAAGGGTGTTACTCTACGTTTTCTTATTATATAATTAAAAATCTTTTTAAAATATTATTAACGATCGGGACCCGAAGTTCGTTTCGGCCGTTTAAAAAAGAATTTTTAAAATAATAAATATTAAATTTTTTATTTTTATTACGTATTATTTTTAAATAAATAAGTAAAACAAATAGAATAATTAAATAATAAAAATTACTATTCGTTTTTATATTTTTATATTTTTTAAAATATTATAAATAGATATTTTCCCGGTTTTATAATATATATTTAATAATTTATTAATTGTTATTATCGGCCGATCGTTTAATAAACTTATATTAAGTTTTAAACTTTAATCGGTATTAAACTATATTAAATTAGCGGCGCTTTTAATAAAATCGATAAAGGTATTTCGTAAAGTTTATTAATAAAAAGCCGCCGTGTTTATTAATATTACTAAAATAATTTATAAATAATAATATAATAATAAATATTAAAATAATTCTTTTATAAAAGCGATAAAGTCTTTTTTAAATTTAATAATAAGTATTATTTTTTAAATAAGTTTAAAAAGAAGTGGTTATTTAAGTTGGTAAGGCTTTTTTATATTATATATATAGTAAATTTATTAATTTATAAATTTAACTTTTTATTATAATAAAACGTTTATTTTATTATATTTAATACGTAATTATAAAAAGCTTTTTAAAAAAACGACTTTTTTAATAAAGTAAAATCTTTTTTCGATCTTATAATAATAGACGGTATAAACGAGTATAAAGTTAAAAGACTTATTTAATATCGAATTATATAGCGTAATAAATACCCTTTAATTAAATACTTTATTAAATAAATAAGTTAGACCTTATTTAATAATACTTAAGAGCTGCGTAAGAATTTTATATTAAATATAAGCGATTATATTAAGAAATTTAAAATAATAAATTTAATTAATTAAAAAAACGAATATTATAAAAAAAAAAAAGCGGTTAAACGCGACGGCGCGAGCGGGCTATATATAAAATAAAACTATACGAACTAATTATAAACTTTTATATTTTTTTATAAATAAACTCCGCGTATTATAAAACGTAAAATAAAACTTTAATTATTTATAATTTTAATTCAATAAAAAGGTTTTTAAACTTTTTTTTATAATTTAAAATAGTTTTTTTTTTATATATTAATTTCGCGTTTTTTTATATAATTACCGCGGCCGTAAAACTTTAAAATAAAAAAGTAAGTATTTATTTAAGCTCTTACCGTTTTAATATTATTATTTTTAATATTTATATTTATATATTTATTTTAATTGTATTTATATTTATTTACTTATTTAATTACTTATTATTTATAATCTTTTTTTATTTATAAAAGTTTAAAATATTAAGTTAAGATTTTTTTAATTACTTATTATAATATTTAATTAACCGTAAATATTATATTAATTTAATAAAATTCTTATTATAAAACGTATATATTTTATATATTTTTTACTTATAATAATTACGGCGTTATAATTATAATTATAATATTTTACGTTATTTTATTATATTATAATTATATACCAATTTGTTTTTTATATAATATTTATTATTTATAATTAAGTTAATAAAATAATTATTTATAAGAATATTATTAATAATATATCGGCCCCCGCTAGCGCCGGTATAAAAACGTTAATTATAAAAATTATTAATATTTTATTTTTTTAATACGTTATTTATATTATATCGCCTATTTACAAAAATATAATCAATATTAAATCGTTTTATAAAAAGTATTAAGCTTTTTATATTAAGCTCGATTTCAAATTTAATATACCCATTTTTTTTTTATAAATATTTTATAAAATCTTTTAATAAATATTTTAAAATATAATTAAATTAAAAACGATAAGTTTATACCCTTTTTTAATTTTTATATCGATACCCTTAAGCCTTATATTAACAATTTTAATATTATTTATATAACCCCCGGCTTTACGACTTTTTAATATAATAATAATAATAATAAAATATTATATATTATATTTAAAAACGGTTAAAACCGCCCGGTTTTTTATAATAATAAATATTTTATTATATTTTAATTAACCGTTTTTAACTTTTTTAATATTTATAAATTTAAATATAATAACGACGTAGCGTAGTTAAATTATAATTAAATAAATAATTATATAATTAAAAAATTATAAAATAATTAAAAAAATATAAAAATAGCGAATTTCTTAATAAAAAAACGTTTATTAATATTAATAATTATAATATAAATAAAAAGGCTTAATATAAAAAAACGGAATATAATAATATTTTTAATTATATTATTAAAAAGGCCGTAATTATTTATAAAAAAAAGGGAAGGAATATACGTTTTAAATAGATTATTTTAATATTTAACGTTTTTAATACCCTTTATATTTTTTATATTTTTTAAACGTCCGGCGGCGTAAAAAAAACATATTAAAATATTAATAAGTTTATATTAATATTTTTAAACGTTTTAATTTTAAATTTAAAAACGTAAATAAATTTTATTTAAAATAAAAAGTTTATAATTAAATTAAAAAGTATTTTATTAACGCCGTTTTTAAATATAAAAAAAATAATTATAAAGTTTAATTTTTAAATATTATATTTTAAAAAGTTTTTAAAATTTATAATTAAATTTATAAAGATTTTATAAAAAATAAAACGTAAATTAATAAGTTTTTTATTTATATTACGATTTTTAATAATATTTATATAAATAATAAAAGATATATTAACGGTAGTATTATTAGCGTTATTTTTAAAATCGGTCGTTTTAATTTATTTTTTTTTATTATATTAAAATTTATAATATAGCGTAAATTAAGTAAGCGAAATTTAATAAGGCTATTTATTGTTAAGAAAAATATAAAAGATATATTAATATTTTTATTAATAAAATAGCGGTTTTAAAAGCCTATTTTAAAAAGTATAAAAAGTAACCCGTTATTAATAATAATATAATAAATATAATTATAAAAAACGTTATTACTACTATTCGTTATATAAAAATTATAAAAAAAGTAGTTAAATTTATTATTGCTACGTAGGTTAATATATAAGCCGAGGTAAACGGTATTTTAAAAAATTTTTAAATTAGTTTTATTAATAAAATTAATTAAATAAAGAAGGTATATAATGAGATAAAAAAAAAGTTAGTATTAAGAATAAAAAGATATAGGACTTTTATTAAAAAATTAATACTTTTATTATAATTAAACTCGGTTTTATAACTTTTATAAAATAAGTATTACCGTCGTATTTAATTTTTATATAATCGACTTTTTTATTGTATAAGCGCCCTTTTTTAAAAAAGTTAATAAAAAACTTATTAAAAAAAGTTATTAATTTAAACGTTATTTTTAGTTTTTATTATAATAAGAATTAAATATTTAAATATAAAGTTATGATATATAAAAAATAAGAAATATTAAGAGTTAAGTTTATTTATTTTAATTAGGACAATGATTTTTATAAAGGGGGTATATATAATATTTTTTTATAGTTATTTAGTAGTTTAATTATGTATTAAAGCGATCTTATGTATATAAATAGGCTCGTAGTATCCTTTTATTTAGGAAAAATAATAATAAAAATATATTTATTATAATATTTATTTTATTATTCGCTTTGTTTTTTTATATTGCTTTTTTATATTGCTTTTTAATTATATTATTTTTTATAATTAATATACTTAGTTTATATATTTACTTAGCTAGCTTATAGTTTTACCCCTTTTGTCGGAGGTGCCCTTTATTAAAAAGACTGTGTTATAAACTTAATAAGCCGTTAGTTTTAAACTTATAATATAATTCGTTTAATAAATATTTTATTATTATAACGAATCTATTATTAAAACTAAATTATATAATAATAATACCTTTAAACTAATTTATATTTAAATATAATATATATTATATTTATAATACGGCTTTAATAATTTAATTTTTCTATTTTAACTATCTATTTATTTAAAAATAATAAATTATTAAAAATTTAAAATTTATATTAAATTCTTTTTATAAGATTTACTAAAATTTAAATAAAATTTTAAATTTTAATCCGAAATAATACTTTTAAAGATTCCTTAATTATAAAACTAAAATATTTATATAAATATAATAACCTAATTTACTAAAATATACGTTATATAGCCGAGGATAGTAATAATAAATTTTAAAAATTTATTTATAACGGTTATTATTAAATTAAAAAAAAGATAATTTAGTAATTTCTATAAAATATTATTTATAAATACTTTAAATAGACTTATAATAAAATCTATAATAATAATATAAAAAAAAACGCCGGTTTTTAAATAAGTTATAAAACTTTAATTAACTCTTTATAATCTTTTTTTATAAATTTATAAACTAAATAATATTAATAATATTTTTTAATTTTCGTTATTAAATTTTTAATAACGAATTTATCTTATAATTTGTATTAAACTCGTTTATCTTTATAATATTAATTTTTATTATAAATTATAATAATAAGTTCCGTAATTACGTTATTTAAAATATATAATTTTTATTTTTTTATTATAATTTAAATAATAAAAAAATCCTTAATTTAAATTAAATAGTAAAAAAAAATCTAAATCTACTTATTATAATATTTTATAATATTATTTCTATTTAAAAATTTCTTTATATCCTTAGTAAATCCGTTTTTTTATATTAAAAAAAATTAATAGGTTTATAAATTAATATATTAATAATTCATTTTAAATTTTATTTAATTATTCTTTATCATTTAAATTTAAATATTTATTATTTAAAAGTATTTTTGAAAGTATATTTAGGATCATATTACTTATTTTTAAAATATAAATATATATAAATTAAAATTATAAAAGATTTTAATAATTAAGACGAGCCGGAAATTAATATATTTACGATTAATTATAAATAAAGTTATTTATTATATAACTCCGTATATAAAAACGTAATTGATAATAATAATAATTAGATTTTTTTTAATTAATTAAATTATTATTTTCGCTTTACGGATAATCTATATAAAATATATAACCTTAAATTTTATAAACTAAAATTTCTTTTCAATATTTAAAAATACCTTATTAAAGTATATAATAAATTAAATTAATATATAAAGAATTAAGATTCCTAAGCTCTATTTTATATTAAATTTAAAATAAAAAAGTATTACGCTATATCCTCTTTTATTAAAAACCTTTAATTATATAAATAATATATAAAAAGGATTATAATAAAATAAAATAATAAATTCCATAAGGGCTTATTTAATATTTAAAAAAAATATTTCTTTTTTAATAATTAAGTTAATAATTATTATATTATAAAAATATTTCTTAACCGACCTTTAATATTTTTCTTATTCTTAGGCTTTTATTAATAAATTAGTCTTTTATTATTAAAAAAGATTAATTTTTATAATATAACGAAGGATAAAATATTAAAAATAACTTATAAAACCTATTTATTTTTTTAAAATTAAAAAGTCCTTAAAAAAGTATATAAATTTAAATATTTTAATACGATTTTTAATATTTTAAAGTTTAAAAACGTTTATATTAAAATTTAAAAGCTCGATAAATAAGAAACCGATAAATATTTTATCGAAAGAAAATATAATATCCCTTTATTTTAAAATAAAAAATACTTATTATAAATAATATATATACTTTTTTTCTATATTTAAAACGATAATAATATCGTTCATAAATACCTAAACGTACTTTTAATATTTATAAAAAAAATTATTAATAAACTTTTAAATATAAATTAGCGAATTATTTTATTTATAATAGCTAACTATTATTAATTATTTTTAATACTTTTTCTTAATTAAAAATTAATAAAAGAATATTTTTATATCGAATTTAATAATAAAAGCTTTTTTTTAACTTTTTTTATAACTTCGGTTTATAATAGCAATAAATACGCGTCCGAAATTATAACCTTATTAAATATTTAAAAATTTATTATTATACGTTTTTTATATTTTTTATTTATTTACTTTTATATTATAAAAAAAAGAGCTCCGAATAATTTAAAAAATCTTACTTATTTAGCTTATTTTTTTACGTATATATCGTTTATTTTATTATAAATAAATTATTAATTTTTAATATTTTATAAAAAAACTCGTGAACTTATTTTATATTTATAATAATTTAAAATAAACGGAATAATTATTTCTTTTTTTAATTTAACTCGTATAAGCTTAATAAATTTCTATATAGAAAGAAATTTAAAAACAATTAACGTATATACATAGCGAGCGGGCCATCATAGCGAGCGGGCCATTTCTATTACTATCTACACCTCTTCCCTTTATAACAACTTTTTTTTACGTACGATAATAACTTTTTTTTTAAAAAAAAAGCCGTATTATCTTTACACTTTAAGCTATTAAAAAAAACTTAAAACTATCTATACGAAAAGCCGCTACTATTTATAATATCTTAAAAATAATATTTTAATATTAATACGTCGGCTAACTATTATAATAAGAAACGTATATAAATTTAATAAAAATAACTTTTTTAAAAGAAACCGTAATTTTTAAACGAATTATTAACCTAATTAATTAAAAATTTTTATTATAACTTAATAATATATAAAATATAATTAATTACTTCCTTAATAAACGCGATACGACGTATATTAAATTACGATAAATAAAAAACTTTATACGATACTAATTATAATTAAAGATATATTTTCGATATAAAATTAATTATTAAAAGGTATTAACTAAAGATTTTATAATTATTTAAGCTTAATTTATCCTCATATAAAATACGATTATAAAATATAAAATATATAATTATAATATTTATAATTTTAATAAAACGGGCTTTTTAATAAGAATACTTTTATATATAAAAGTTATTATAACTTTTAATCGTTGTAAAAAGCTTTATATAAAATAATTTAATAATTAAGAATAAGTTTTTATTATTTAAAATATATATATAGATAGCTAAGCGCTACTTCTATACGTTATTATAAAAAATAAATATTATTTCCTCTCGTAATATATTAATAGCTAATTCTTTCTTAAATAGTATATCTACTTTAATAAAAATAAATAAATTATAAATAAAATCGGCTAAGATTAATTAAAATATTTTAAAAAATATATAAAATCCTATATAAAAAGTATTAAATGGCTTTTAATCTTTAATAATTATAATAGTTATAAATTAACTAAATTCGATAATTATTATAAAAAATATAGTATTATCGCTTTTTATATACCTCCCTATTTATTATATAAGCTTTAGCTTTTTAACATTAATTATTTTAATTTATTAAAAGCTTTATATAATAAAAAAATTAAAAAAATAATACGGATATAAATTATATAAATTATTAAAAACGACTATTTTTTTATTTTTAAAATAGCTTTTTTTATTTTAATAAGGGAAAAAAACGTATAAATTAGTTTTAAATAGGCTAAAATTATACTTTTTAATTTAAAAATAATTATTTCTTATTTAGATTTTAAATTAAAAACGCTAATATTATTTAACTTATATTTAAATAGTTAAGGCTTTTAAGACCTAAAGATATTAATTATAATATATAACGCCGTACGAAGCTCTTTTTTACTTAAAAAACGTATTTATAATTATTAATATAGCTTATTAATATATTTATATAAAATTATTAATTTATAAATTAAAAGTATTAATAAGTTAATATATAAACTAACTTTTATTAAAGCTAAGTACCGCGGGCTTTGTATAATAAATAAAATATTAAATAAATATTAAAAAACTAAAAAAACATAACTACGTTTTAAAGGTTTATTTAATATTACTAAAGCCGAGGTAATCCGAATAAAGAAGGGGGTTATTAATATTAAAAACGAAAATATATATTAAAAAAGTACTTATATAAAAAAAGTTAAATCGCACGGGCGGTAATACGATAATTATAAAAAAACTAAATATAATATATAAATATATTAAATAGTTTAAAAGACTTCTAAAGAAGAGGCTAATAAGTAGTTTTAATTAATTTCGTATAATATAATTTAATTAATTTATATAAATAATAAGAGGGTATTTAAAAATGGCCCGCTCGCTATGATGGCCCGCTCGCTAGATATATACGTTATTATTATTCGGTATATAAATTATTCATTTTAGTTTAATATAATAACCCCTTTTTAAATTTTAATAAAATCAATTTTTTTATTTTATTTAATTTCTATTTTTAAATTTTAACTAAAATATTCGTTAAAAATATTTTCGTTTAGCGCTAAATTATAAATTATAAAAAATACTAATATATTAGCTAAATAATTAATATTAAATAAAGGCCGGATTATAATATCGACTTCTATTTATTATAAAAAACTAAATTATTAATTATAATAAAACTTTAAAAGGTATAATAAATAGTTTTCAATATATACTATTAATTAATAACCTATTACGTAATATATTTCGCTACCGTAATTAAATTCAAATAATAATAAGTCTATTTTAAACTTTTTACTATTCGTATTAATATAAACATATTAAAAAAAAGCGGGATAATTTAATTTTATATCGCTTTAATAACGTAAATTCTTAAAAATCGTTTAATAAAAATCATTATTAATATTTTAAAATTATTATAGCTTCCGATATAGATTTTTCCATCTAAATTAAAAATATTTATTTAATTAAAAACGTTAAATTCTTAACCGATAAGGATTTTTATTTATAAATTTTTAAATACTTAGGCTCCGAAGTATAATTTTATAATAACGATTTTTCTATTAATTTAACTTATAATATATAAATTAAATAATACCTATCCTAAACTCTCTATTTATTTAATACCGATAAAAAATTAATTAAAAGTGCGGTTAATTATATAATTTAATATACAAAATAAAATATTTT
Source organism: Colletotrichum orchidophilum (assembly GCF_001831195.1). NCBI lineage: Eukaryota > Fungi > Ascomycota > Sordariomycetes > Glomerellales > Glomerellaceae > Colletotrichum > Colletotrichum orchidophilum. The sequence goes on from NW_019173049.1 coordinate 177,312, forward strand.
CGTAAATAATTAATCGTCCTATTCTTAAGTCTATATAAGCCTATTTTTATAAACTATAAAAGCTAAAGTTAATTATAATTCTTATATAAATATAATTATAAAATATTATATATAAGTTAGCGGTTTATTATAATAAGCTTTTTATTATTTTTAATTACGGGTCGATTCTAATCGTATTTTAATAAATTAAATAATAATTTTATTAATATTTTTTTTTTATTTAAAACGATATTATAAGATTTATAGTTTAAAAAGAAGAAGTAAATATTATTATATTTTAAAATATATTAATAATTTAATAAAATAATAACGTCGTTAAAAATATTTACCTTTTTAAACTCCTCGTTTTTTATAATTAAATCGTTTTAATTTAATAAGTTTATAACGTTTATTTATAAATTAATATAAAATATATCTATTATATAAAAACCCTCGTTTTAATTTATTTTTCAATAGTTATATTTATTATATTATCCTCGTTTTAAATATATACGTCTTAAACAATATATATTCCTTTTTTTTAATATTTATAAATAAGTTATTTTTATTTTAAATGATTTAGGTTATTTTTTAAAAATTACAAATAGTTTTTTTATTAACAAAGAGATTTTTATTACGGTTATTATATTTATTAATTTAATTAATTTACGAACGGTCGTAATTAATAAAAAAGGTTTTTTATTTAGTTTACGATTTCTTTTAGAGCTTTTAATAATTAAAAATAAATAGATTTAAAATATTAAGTTTTAAATTTAGTAAAAAGGTTAGTTTTAATTTTTAATTATAATTTTTATCTTTAATATACGCTTCGTTTTTATCTTTTTTAATAATCTATTATTTTTTAAAACTATTTATTTTGATTAACTATTTCGTTTAAATAAGGTTTATTAATAATAAAATTAATATCTATTTTATTTTAAACTAATTTTAAAAAGTAATTAAATAAATATCCCGCGTTTTAAACTAATCGACTAATTTTAATTAAAAAATACTTAATATTTTTATTATTTTTAACGTCTTCTAAGCTATAATATAGCCGGTTAAGTTATTATATAATAATAGCTTTCGGTATTTTAAAACGTTAATAAAAAAAAAAACCTAAGCTTCGAGACCGTATTTAATATTTCTAAATTCTTTTTATTATTATATTTCTAAATCGCCGATATACTACTCGTTTATAATTCTTAATAACTATTTATTTAAATTAAAAATAATAGCCTTTATATAAATAAAAGATTACTTCGTATATTATTAAAAAACGTTAATAAAACGATCGACGTTAATTTATATAATTTTTATGTTTTTTATTTTTATATTATAAGTATTATTATATTTAATTATAAATTCGAACTATTTAATATCCTCCGTTTAGAAACGGAAATTTATTATAAAATCTTTTATTAATAAAAAAAGTTATAAATTTTTATTATTATCTAAATTATTATTAAAAAAATTTCTAAAATTCTATAATAAATAGCGAAATAACGGTTTTTAAAAGCCTTATCTTATTATTAAAAAAAATAAGTAACTTATTTTATAATATAAAAAGTCGTATTTATAATCGAATTTAATATCTAAATCTTTTAATTATTTATAATCTATTTTTTACTAAGCCTATTAATTTAAATTATCTTAATATTATTCTTAACTAGTTTATTTTATAAATTTATTTAACGCTACGCGACATAAGAAGTCGTGTCGGCTACGGCCTTATTATCCCCCGCACTTACTTTTAATATAAATTTTAATATAATTAAATATAATTTAATATAAAGTTCTTTAAGAAATATATACTTTTCTTTTTTTTTAAACCGAAGTACTTTAGCTCGATAAAAGGAAGCGTAATTTATTTTCCGTTTATAAAAATAAAAGATTATTAAATAAATACGCTGTATTTAATATAAAATTAATAAACTAAATAATCGAAAAGCCGCTGCCTGCCCCTCTTGGTTTAGCGGCACGTTCTAATCGGGCATAGCGCCTACGCTGCTTTGCCCGTGCACCCCTGCCCGTGCTAATTAACACCGCTTATAAATACGGTACCGCGGCCGTTTTTTAATAACGGTTATTATATTATTTTTTTTTTTTTAATACTTTTATAAAAAAATTACTACTCGGCTTCCCTATTTCTTTTAAGTCGTGCCTTTATTTAAGGGCGGTATAACTTTATTTTTTATATGATTATTTTAATTCGATTACGCCGTAATCTCATTTTTAGCTCTTTTTATATTAAAATACTTTATTTAACCTAAGCACCCCCTTTTCTATTTCTATCTATTTTAAATCTAACCTTAAATTATATTACGATATTATAAATTTATTTTAATTAAAAAATAAATAGTTTAGACGGTCGTAAACTAAGTATAAGGGCCGGGCTAAGTATATAATTAAGAGAAGTAAAATAAAAAATACCGCTATTTACTATTAGAACCGGCTTCTTATTTAATAACTACGCGATAAGTTTCTAAATCTTATATAAATTAATATATTAAATATATTTCGTTTAATAGCCTAAGCTTACTAATAGTTATAATCCGTATCTTTAATTATTAAGCGGTAACTTAGTTATATAAAGGGGTTAATTAAGTAACTTTACTTTAAACTCGGAGCTTAAACTAATTTTTATCATTTGTTTTTTAAGTTTCTTAATTATATTCGGATTAACTTTTAAAATACGCGCCTTAAATATTTATTTTAAGATTAGCTTTTTAATATAAATAAATCACGACGGTTGTAATACGGCGGGCTTTATATGTGTTTATTTTACGCTTCCGCTTAATTAATATCCTTCTTAATTAATATATAATACTTTAAATAAACGAAATAATAGCTTAAACGGCGATATAGCCTATTTAGTTTTTATATTAATATATTACGCCGAGGATATTATCTTTAAAACCTTATTAGGCTAATAGCTACTTCGGGAATTATTAAGAAATATATACGGGACTTTAGGAGGCCGGTCTTATATTAAGTAATATTTATAGGGGCGAAGATTCTTAGTAATTATTAATTAGTAATAATACGATAATATTTATAAATAACAGGGGATAAATATATTTAAACTATTTAAACGTTATATACGTAAGTAATTAAAGTTTAAAGGGAAAATCTTAACGCGCTCGCCGGTCCTTAGAAGCGTTAATATATTAAACTCGTTATTATAAATCGATTATTTAAATAAGTGTATTTACTTAGTAACTTTCAAAACTTTTATTTTTTTATATATTAAATCTTTAGACCTTTTTAACATTTAACCGATAATATTTATTAATTTTGATAATATCTTATTTTACTCGGCTCTAACGTAAATTATATATTTATCGGTAACTAATAATATTATAAAATAGAATCTTAGTCTTTTTTATTTTAAAATAGGAAAAGCCGCGATATTTTCTTTAAACAATATAATAACCGTACGTAATAAAATTATAAACTAAAATAATAAAAAGCTGATTATATTATCCCGATCCTTTTTAAAAATAACGATTTACGATATAGTTATTTTAAAAAATATAAATTATTTATAAATAAAACGCTGCTTAACGTTAAGTAATATAGGCCATAGCCTAGCTAAGGAGCTTATAATAGTGAACTTAACTATATATAATAGTTCGCCTAAGCTAGTAGTTTAGTTTATTAACGATTTGCTAGCCTTATTACCCTCGTTACCGTCCGGGGATTTCGCTATTATAATATTTCCCTCGTATCCAGGTCCCTAAGCTGCTAAGAACACAGCCGACCCGGCTTTTATTTATAATTCGATTAAGATTATATCGATTATTAGCTTAGAGACCCTTGCTTAAGAAAACACTCCCTCTTACACCGAGTAGCTACTTTAAATAAATTAAGCAGCCGGTAATAGCTTTATAATTAGGTTATAAAGTTAATAAGTTATATTATTAAGTAATATAGAAGTTAGAGAGGCCTTAGAATCCTTGAGACGGACTACTGAAAAATACGGTACGATATAAAGGCTAGCTTTAACTAAATATAGATTACCGTATTTTAATTTAATACCCCTAGGCTAAAATACGCTTTATTACACCGAAAATTATATATACTAATTTTTTTTAAAATAAGAGACTTTTAATCCGAAGCTAAACGTTAGTAAGGATAGTATCTTAAGCTTAACTAACCGAAGGGAGCTATTAATTATAAAAACGGCGTTTTATTTTACTAATTAATTATTTTCGGCGGACGAAATATATATAAATATTAAAACGATAGTACTAAATACTCCTCCTACGTTATTATTTTTAATCCGTCGCCGTAGTTATAAATTATAACTACTAGTTAACGTTTATATTAATATCGATTCGGATCCGGAATTTAATAATAAGAATAGTACTAATCGAATTAACAATAATTATATTAGAGATTAAGCTAACGCTAGTAGAGTTTAACTAAGGCCCTAAAGTTTTAAAGATAATTTTAATTACTACCGTTAGCTAAAACGTAAATATCGTAAAAAAAGCTTTTAAAAGACTAATAATATTAATAGGGCTTTAAAATTATAAAATACGTTATTATAATTATTATTAAAGTTAATATAAAAGTTAGAGCGGGTTATAAAGTAAATAAGAATAAATAGAATTATAACCCTACCGGTCTTTTTTATTTTTAATAATAACGAAATAGACCTCGAATCCTTTTTTACATAATACGATAAATAGTTTTTTAAAAATACGGTCTTAAAACGTATAATAAATAGATATATAACGATATTTTAATTATAGTAAGAGCAGCCGTTTATAAAACGATAATAAACGTATTGCTATTTTTTAATAAGTCGGACCTTAGGTTTTTTATTAAAAAAGTAAAATTCTACGAGGCGGTCTCCTAAGTCCAAAAGCCCTTTTTTAAAAGACGAGAACGAACTCTTAGTTTAACTAAAAGGCTAGGGCCTTTCATAGAAAAATATCCATAGCCGTTTCTTAAGTTCTTTTCCAGGCCGGTCTTTTGGAACGCTGCAAGTCCACTTCTCTACTAAGCTAAAGAAGTCACTCGTCTTATAAGATAAATGAGCTATAGAAGTAGTTATACGGTTAGAATAATAGAATTAAGTATGCTTATTTTTCCCCTGTACTTCCGTTTTGGCCGCCGGGAATTATCGCGGTTTTATTTTTACCTCTTATTATTATAAGTATATAAAGTGAGTAGTAAACGTAGCGTATATTAATGAAGAGGTTTATTTAGGGAGTAGAAATTATCCGCCTCTAAGCCACTACATTTTTCTTAATAGATATAAAACTTATTAGTTAAAATAATAACGAGAAAAGGCTAGCTACCGTATTTATAAGGGATAAGCTAATCGTAAACAAGACTACTAGAATTTAATAAATAGCTAAACTTATATAAATAAGACCGAAACGTTTAGAAATTAATTATATTACGCTAATAAATTATAAAAAAGCGGCTCTTTTTATATTTTTCCTATAGTACGCGATAATAAAGAAAATAAAAATACGTTATATTATAAAATAAGGTAAAAGAAATAGAGAAAGAAAGAAATAAAATATAAAGGGGGAGGGACTATTAAACACCTTGCTCGTCCTCAGAACCGAAAAACCAAAACCCGGTCTAAAGCACAGGCGATAGCCACTATAGACGCTACCCCGGCCGAATTCCGGGACCGGTACTCTGGCGGCAAATATAGGAGTTTTATAGAGTTCCGCGTAATTAGCTTAATTAGGCAAGGATCTAGATCTTGAAGTCGGTCGGTATCGGCTTCGTCGGTATCGTCGCTGTCTCTACTGACCGGCCCGCAAAACAGACCACAGCTTCATGAACGGCGAGATCGGAACGCAAATAGGGCTTCTTCAAATTTCAAAATCTAGAATGGCGCGAACCCGCCAGCCACTTGAGCCTCCGTTCACGCCATGAACGGCCTATTCTCATGGACGCAATTGGTTATATCATTTAGCTATATACTATCGTAGTGAGCCTAGATAGTTCGTTATTCGTTTAGTCAGAGCTGAAAGAATATCAAAGCTAGCTTATTATTAAGTACACACCGCGAACTAATAAACAGGTCTGATTAAAACTACCTAAACCTGTATCTATTAAAATATATATACGTACGTTTTTATTATATAATAAATAAGTTTTCTCTGCGTTTTCTATTACTCCGTTATTAAAGCGTGCCGTCCGCTATAGCTCTTATTTCTTAATAAACGTTCTATTATGGTTAGGGTAAGTACTTTTTGATAAACTGACGAAGAGCCCGTCGGCTTGAGACTTTCTACCTTTCTAACCGGCCTCTTTTTTCGCTTAGTAAAAATTTAATAAATTAGTAGGTTTTGTAAAGTTATTTATAGATAAGGAGGCGGTCACTATCTCGTCCCCTTTATATTACGACCTAATACGCATTGCTAGACTAGGGCCCTGCCCTACAGGACCTGCGGCGGCTATTATACTATATATATAGTAGTGAGAACTTAGACGACCCCCTTCGGGACGAAAGAACTATAGATAAGTCATATAACTACGATCGTATAATAAAATAAAGAACGGACGTTTATAAATAAATAAGATAGGCGATTATAAAAATATAAAACAGACGACCGTTTAATAAACGACCGGATAATAATAAATAAAATATTATAAAAGATATATTTATGATTAAGATTTATATATAAAATAGCCCGAGCTAGGCTTAAAGATAAATTTCTATAACTTTTTTAGTAATTAATTTTTATATTAAATCTAACGATTATTTTTAGCTATTTTTACTAAAAACCTTATTAATAAAATTATAATTAATTATTAAAGCCTTTTTACCTAACGATTTATAAATAATAGCTTTTTTAAAACTATTTTAAAAACGACTATTATTTATAAATATTATAGCCCCGATTTTTATTAATATAAACCTTATTATAATTAGCTAGTTATAATATTTTAATTACTTTTATTTAGTAAGTTAACTTTACGAAAACTTATTAAATAGTACGAATAATATTTATCGAATCTTTTTTTAATAAAGGTAAGAAGCCCTAGGTTTTAAACGCCGAGCTAATTTAAACCGAAAAAAACGTAAAAATACCTAACGTTAAATATAATTTTAATAAAGACGCGGTCCTTAATAAAATAATATACGTTTAAATACGCCGCGTTATTAATTAAAATATTTAATATAATAAAAAATTAATGGACCTTTTTAATATTATTATTACTTAATTAATAAAAGCTTAAATTAAAAACGATTACGATATTATTAAAATATAAAGAATATTTAACGCTATGTTTAAAAAATTTGAGAACGAATATTAAAAGGCTTTAAACTTTACTAACTAAGTAAATACGTTTTAAAGTATTATTAATATCGTTACTACCCTTTTTAGTAAAGGATAATAAAAGTTTAAATTTAATATATTTATTATTTTCGACGGGACTTTTAAAATTTTAAAAGGATTTTTAATTTAAATTAAAAACTTTTAAAATTTTTATTAAAGAGATTTTAATAACGAAATTAAGAAGGTCGTATACGCCGTTAGCTTTTTTAAAGGACAAGCTTTTAAATAGTTCGAGCCCTTTTAAAAAGAATATTTTAATAAGGAAATTCTTAACGAATATTCTTTCGAAGTACGAAATATTTATTATAATTTTAAAAGATTTAAAGAAGTATTTAAATTACTTTTTTAAGATTTAAATAAAAAACGATAAGCCGAGCGTAATATATCGTAATTTTAATAAATTAAATCGGTAAAAAATTACTTAATTAAGTTTAAACGCCTTAGCGCTTAGCTTAACTATATTAACGATTCTAAAATCTTTATATTTTATTAAAAACTAAAGTACGAAATTAAGGACGAACTTATTAAGCTCGACAGACTAAATAATTTTTTTTAATATACTAAACTTATAATTAAAATCGATAACCGTTTTTATAAATAAAAAAAAAAAAAAAAGACCGACGATAGGAACCTAATTTAAGACGTAAATATTAATAATAACTTTAATATAACTTTAATTAAAAATACTATTATAATAGGAATAATAATCCTTAATAAACTATTACTTATAAATAATATAACGGACTTATAAACTTTAATATAATAAAGCGAAACTAATCTTACTAAAAAAAAGAATTTAAATATTATAATTACGATAAGTTAGGATATATAGTTAAAGATTATAAATAGCCTAAACGAATTTAATAACGACCTATCCTTAAGAAATAGATTAATATTATTTCTAAAAAAATACTTTATAAATTACTTTTATAAACTATATATTACGACGATAACTACTTTACCTACCGAGATAGTAAAAAATAATTAGGATAGTATTTTAAAAAACTTTTTAATAGAACTTTTATTATAATAAATAAATAAGAAATAGTTTAATATCTTAAGACTATCGAAGACTATAATAAAAAGTATATTTAAATACTATTAATAATATACGAAGTAGTTAGAGTATAACCTATTAGCTTTCCTAAGTGAATATAAACTTTTACGATAATAAGAAATAGATTAGAAAAAAGGATAGTAGTTAAAAATAAGGACGACCTATTTTAATTAGAAAAAGAGATTTTAGTTTATAAAATACGAATTCTAAATAAATTTATTTATATAATACGATAAGTACTTAATAAAATAATTTAATATTACGAATAGCGCCCTTTAATAATAAAAAATTATAATAAAAACTATATCTATATTTTAGCTAATTATTATAAAACCGGCCGATTATTAAAAAAAAAACGATTAAATATAAAAGTAATATTCGCTTTATTTTAATAACGACTCTAAAGACGATTAAAAGCTAAAACGAAAGAAAACCTTTTTTAATTAAAATACGAAATCGATAAAGAAATAGATATTATATATTTAATATACGGACTTTAGACGTTAAAAGAACGTTATTATTAATATATTAAAGAACTAAGCGAAATATATTATACGGTAAATACTTATATTTTTTGATATTTAATTATAAAAATAGTTCTTATTATTTTATAATAGCGGTTATATAAATAATTTAAAATAATAATAAAAAATAATATGCTTTATTTAGAATAAAACTTCCCTACGTTTAAAAAAAATATTAAGCTAAATAATTTAAATAAAAAAACTATTAATAATATATTTATAGAATTTAATACTGAGGGACTGGATTACGACCCCTTTTTAAATAATATTAATATATTAAATTACGAATAATTAATAGGTTAATATTCGTTTTATAACTCGGACGAATTTTGTGACGTCGCTCAACGACGTGCTTAATTAAAAATCGATTATAAAATATTGCCCGATATTGACGATTTTATTATTAAAAAGGAAGCCGATTTAGATAAATAGTTAGAATAATAAGAATTTATAAGTTTTTAAAAAAAACTAGATTAGCTTATTAAAGATTTAAAAAACTATTTATATAACCGATATATTCTAAATATATAATTTAATATTAAAGCATTTAGAAATTATAAATTATTTTTTAAAGGGAGAGAACTTACTAACGAAGAAATAAACGATATTTATAATATTATTAACGTATTATATTTACTTATTAAAAGATAAAGGCGTCCCGATTTAATAATTAATTACGAACGGTTTATAAAAAAAGGATAAATATTAGCCCTTAAGATATTAAAAAACTAAATATATTAATCGTAAAAAAATAACGAAAAGCGGCTAAAATAAATAAGTTTTTATATTTTATAATACTTTTTAATAAGGAATATTTATAATTTAAATTTTAAATAAACGGATATAATATAAGCGCTATTATTAATAGCAGCGCTTAAGGAATTTTTATTTTATTAAGAACGGTAAATAAATATAAATTATTATAGGTATAGAAAATGAACTTGTATATTTTATAAACGGTAGAAGGAGAATAAGTTAATTATAATAACGGATATATTAATTAGGAGACTATATACCTTACGATATATATTAATAATTAATTAGAATAATTAAAATACGATATTATAAAGATCGGAGATACCGACGTTATTTTAAGAATCTCGTAGTTATGAAAATATAATTTACGAATAAATTAGAGAACTGGCTAACTTTATTAAATAGATTTAGTTATTAAACGATTTAATAAAAAGGGTTTAAACGAGTCTTACGTAATACCTAACGAATAAAAATAAATTAGATATATCGCTTTTATTAAAATAATAAAATTTATTAAAATATTCGTATTTAGTATAGACGATCGAAAATCGGACCTATTTTAAATTATACCCGAAAAGTACCGGATTTATACGAAACTATTTATTTTAAAAAAAGAAATAAGATTATTAAAATATAATAATTAAGATATAGAAATCGAATTAAAAGAAGGGATATAGCTTAAGTTTTACCTATTATATTTTATAAATTAATTTAAACGTAACGAACTTAATGAGTATATTAACGATAGATTTAAAAAAGGTTATATAAGATTATTATTTTTTTTAGTAAAAATATTAATCTTTTTTATATTTAAAAAAATAAAAAAGAAGTTTAGATTTATAATCGATTATAAAAAACTTAACGAGATTATTAAAAAGAATTACTATCTATTACTTTTTATTTTAAAACTTAAGGAAATATTATACGGAGCTTAATAGTTTACTATAATAGATTTTAAAAGAGTATTTAATTAGATTAAAATTAAAAAAAGAGACGAATAAAAAACGGTATTTTAAATATATAGAGGACTTTATAAATACTTAGTTATACTTTTTAAACTTATTAATATACCTACTATATTTTAAATAATAATTAATTATATACTTAAGGAGTACGTCGATATTTTTATAATCGTTTATTTTAATAATATCTTTATTTTCTTTTTTAATTTTAAAACGTATAAGAAATACGTTTATATAGTATTTTAAAAACTTTAAAATATAAAGCTTTTTGCTAAGTTTAATAAATACGAATTCTATATATAAAAAATAGATTTTTTTAGCTATATAATTACGTTAAGATAAATTTATATATAAGTATTTAAAATAACGGTAATTAAGGACTAACTTATATTTATTAATATTAAAAACGTATAATTATTTTTAAGATTCGTTAACTTTTATTAATAATTCTTTAAAAACTATATTAATATTATTAAACTTTTTAATAATCTAATAAAAAAAAATATAACTTTTATTTAAAATAAAAAATATAAAAAAACTTTTAATAAAGTTAAAGACTTAGTTATTTTGGAATTAATAATTATAATCCTTAACCTAAAGAAACTATTCAAAATTAAAATTAACGCCTTAGACTTCGCTATAGGAGTTATTTTAAAATAACAAGATTAATAAAAAGTACTTTATTTTTATATATTCTATTTTAGAGTATTTTATAAAATAGAATTAAATTAGTAAATTTATAATAAAAAATTAATAATTATAATTAAAGCTTTTAAAAAATAGAGATTATAACTTTTAAAAATTAAATACGAAATTATTATCTATATAGATTATAAAAACTTTACGAACTTTATAATAAATAAGAATTTAAATAAATGATAAATTAGATAGAGCGAATTCTTATTAAAGTTTAATTTTTAAATTATTTATTAAAAAGGTTTAAAAAACGGTAAAATAAACGCTTTTAATAAATAATTTAATTACGAAGTTACGGTCCTTAAGGAAATATAAGTAATTTTTAAATACGACGATAACGGTGATTTTATGTTTATTATAAAACTTTTTATAATAATTAGAAAAGTTAATATTAGCCCGTTTAGAAAAATAATTCTTAAGCTTATTATAGAAGTTTATAGTGCTTAAGTATACGGTTATTAAGGTGTTATAAAGATATAAAAACGGATTTATTAATATTATAATAAAACCGCTATAAGAGTAGAAGTCGCTAAGGCTATTAAAAACTACGATATTTATAAAAAAAATAAAAATAGTTTTTATAAGCTTTATAAAGAACTATAATTATTATTAATGCTTTTAAAGGCATAGTATTTAATTTTTTAAGACTTTATCGTTAAATTATTAAAGTCTAAGGAATTATTAATAAATATATAATACGATAGTATTTTGGTTATCGTCAACCGATTTACTAAATTTACCTATTTTATATTATATAAAGAAATAAGTAATATTAAAGAATTAATATATACCTTTTTTAAGATAATTATTATTAACTACGGTTTATTTAAAGAAATAGTTTTTGATAAAAGTAAGCTGTTTATCGTTAAGTTTTAAAGATTTTTAATCTCGTAGCTCGGTATAAATTATAAACGATTAATTTCTTTTTATTTATAAACTAATAAATAAACGGAAAAAATTAATTAGATTTTTAAAATATACTTCCGCTATTATATAAATTATAATTAAAATAATTAGGTAATACTATTATTAATAGCTTAATTTATATATAATAGCGTAGTTAGCGAAAGTACGAAAGAATCCCTTTTTTATTTTAATTATAGATTTTAATTAATTATATATAGAGAAGTACGTAAAGGATTATAAGCTGTAAAAGCCGTAATAGATATAAATAAACTTAAGAAGATTTAAAGGGAAGCCTCTTTAGACCTTGAGTTTATATAGTAATATATAAAAAAGTACGCCGATAGATTAAAGGTTAGTAAATCAATTTTAAAAAAAGGAGATAACGTATATTTTTTTCGTTATAATATTAAAATAAAACGACTAAATGATAAATTAGATTATAAAAAACTTAGACTTTTCGAAATTATTAAAACAGTTTTATTAGTTAATTTTAAATTAAAACTCTTAAATATAATACGATATTACTTAGTTTTTTATATTTTATTTTTAAAACTAGTATTTAAAAGCTTATATATTAGAGATCGTATTATTATCGAATTTAATAAATTAGAATACGAGGTTAAGCGAGTTATCGACTACCGAACTAAGGAAGATTAGGAAAAGTACTTTATTAAATAAAAGGACTATAGATATGAAGATAATATATAAGAACCTATTATAAACCTTTAAAATTCTTAATAGCTTTTTAAAGAGTACTAAAATTAAATTTAAATTTAGCACTCTTAGCTATTACGGCGTCCTAATCGATAATATTAAAAATATTATTAATTTACGCCTCCCGGGTTATTAAAGAAATATTCTTAGTATTTTTAAAAAATTCCTTTAATATAATACGACTTTTTTTAAATACTATTCGTTTTTAAAAACGAAGGCGTTTTAACTTAGATAACGACTTATTTAATTTAGTCTAAGCCTTTTAATAGGCCTTAGCCTTTTTTTATAATTTTATAATTTTTTTTTAAAACCGCGACTTTTTTATTTATTTTTTATAATTAAAACGATCGGATTTTATTATTAAACGATTTATTATATTTATTAATTAAAACTTATAGGAAATAGTCTTTAAGAAACTTATAAATATAGATAGTATTAATAAAAGTATCGTACGAAATACTTAAATAATAGTATATTTTATAAATATTAGAATTAAGAAAAACTAAGTAATAAATACCTTAAGAACGATAATTTAAATACGGTATTATTTATATATTTTTATTAGAAAAATAAATAATACGTAATAAATAGCGACGAAACGTAGCTATTTATAATTTCGATTTTTCGATTCGACTTAATATAACGTTAATATATTTTAATAAAAATATTTAACGATTCCTTAATTTAAGAATAAATAACTTATTTATAAGCTTAAAGATTAGATTTTTAAAAAGAGGAGTTAATATTACGATTTAATATATATTATTAAATTAAGGCCTTGTTTTAAAAGACTTACGGCGGCTATTATATTATATATATAATAATAAGAACTTAAACGACCCCTTTTAGGATAAAAAAATTATAAATAAGTTATATAATTACGATCGTACGATAAAATAAAAAATAAACGCCTATAAATAAATAAAACGAGCGATTATAAAAATATAGGACGGACGACCGTTTAATAAACGACCGGATAATAGTAAATAAAATATTATAAAAGATATATTTATAATTAAGATTTATATATAGGATAGCCTAAGCTAAGCTTGAGGATAGATTTCTATAGCTTTTTTAATAATTAATTTTTATATTAAATTTAACGATTACTTTTAGCTATTTTTATTAAAAACCTTATTAATAAGATTACGATTAATTATTAAAGCCTTCTTACTTAACGACTTATAGATAATAGCTTCTTTAAAGCTATTCTAAAGACGACTATTGTTTATAAGTATCGCAGCCCTGACTTCTGTTAATACAAACCTCACTACGACTAGCTGGCCGTAACACTTTATTTATAATAAAAACGTTTAAAAAAGCGTATATCTCTTTTTCGACAGCGTCGGGATAAAAAAGATTATATAAGTATAAATAGATTATAGTCTTAGCCGCCTTAATCTTTAATATTAAGCTCGTCTTATTAAGCTTATTACCGTTTTTAAAAAAAGTTTTAAATAAAATAATTAACTCTAGGTCTATCGCTAATCCGCTTAGGAATCGCTCTGTTATTACTTTTTCTATATATATAAGCGTAAAAAGTAGATAAAACTTGGGTCGGTTTTTTTTATTAAGAATATCGAATAGGTCGACCTTAATTAAGAATAAAAAAAGGCCTTTATTAGAGAGTATTTTTAAAAAACTATTATTTTTAAAAATAAGCTATTAAATTCTTAACTAGTCTTTACCGGCGTTATTAATAGTTAAGGTAGCTATAGCTATAAGTTAAAAGAACTACTATTTATTAGGATTTTTAAAACGGAGAATAGGGCGATCGCTGGCTTATAACTACTTTTATATATTAAACGAATAAATTATAAATAGCTTTGGAATTAACGCTTAAATAAACGATTTTATATAATATCGATTTAAAGCGAAGTATAAAAAGTAGATCGGAATATAAGTCGCTACTTTGAACGTAAATTAGTAAAATGTAAATCTTACCCTATATTCTACTTAACTTTAAGAACGAATATGTAGCGCTATCGTGGATACGGTAAGAGGCGTAAAGGGCTCCGCCGGATCCTAAGCTAGAAGTATTTCGTAACTTTAGTACGGAGTCTTCCTAGACTGCTATCCCGTCTCCGGAGGGACTCGACTTCACTATCGAAGGAGTCCACTCTAACATCCCTTTTCAGTACATACTGTACTGCAGGCCGTGGGTGATTATTTATTTACCGCAGAAATAGATCTCGCCGGCGAGAGGTTGATTTGAGGCTACTTTTGCCTCTGTGGTGTATTGTCAGGCGACAGCTTGGCAGCCAGTTAGAATGTGCATATTGGTCTATTACCTACTAAGCGAATGATATGATGTTGTTATTGACACATGGCTAACTTAAAACAAGAAACAGAACAAGGTTTCAAGGCCATAATGCCTATATCCCTTATTGTAATAGGGACTCGAGCATGGGTTGAATGCACGACTCGGATATGCAATGTCTAGGTCTGACATGTACCCACTCTTCGGAGACAATTTTTGGCTCTAAGCTAGAAGTAGATGCATCGTTGCCCGCAGGTTGTGGGTAATGCTCCACCCCCATGTTGGCCAGACTCGCCTCCGATGCTCCAGGAACGTGGAAGTTGGAAGTGCCGCTCGGTCGTCGTTCTAGATCTGTTGACGAAGTCTGGAAAATTCGTCCGATTACTGAGTATGAGAGCTCGTGCACAGATTCCGCAGACATTGTCGTGCGTCGAAGAGGCGACAATCCTTCTTCGCGGTTGGGGCGACAGGCGACCAATCTGTCTGTGATCTGTAGTATTTTGCGGCATCGATCGTAGCATGCCTAGTGTCTGTGCTTTCTCTGTGCAGGAGGTGATACTGTTCTGTCGGGCTCGTCGTCGTTGCTGTCGCGGGACGTTGCAAACTTTGTCGGGGGTGATAGGCGACCCATAACCTATCGGTAGCTGTTATGTTGATATATGTTTAGGCGCGGTCGTTATGCTTTGCGTGATAACCGGTAACCCGCCAGCGGAGGTAGCGATAGTGTTGTCTATTGATATGTCGTGCTTTGTAGCTTGCTCTCGGATTTTTTGTAGTCAGAGCCCGCTCGCGGCCACGAGCAGGCCCTTTAGATGTAGAATCAATGCCGAGGATAGCATTGTGCCCATAGTGACCTCTGCGAGCGCGAGCGGGCGTGATTCGATCAATTTGGTGCTGTTTTCAAAACTTTCGTTCTCGCTGTTGTTGATATTTGCCAACGTTAGGTCATGTGTACTAAAGCTCTCCAAGAAATCAGCGAAACTATGTATATCCGACACACGAGTCGGAAATTTCAACCGCGGGGCTATTTGGGCATTATTTCTGACACGTGTTCCATAGCTTGGGATACAGCGTCATCAGTTTGACCAAGGTTCGTATGGCTCTCAAACATGACGGTCCCCTGTGAGCCCAATTTCCTTCGGAGTTACTCGGTGTTGTATGCCTCATCGACCAGCTCTTGAACCGCGTTCTCGACCGTATCGCGCTGAAATTCCTGAGTCCAGTCTCACTGCTGATCGGGCTAATCAGAGACATAACATATGCCAGCTGATGTGGGGATGGAAACACGGCTTCAGAGGTGAATAAGTGCCAGATCGTCAACATGGACGATATGAGTGGTATACGTAAGTGAGTGCGGCCAATGTTGTTAATTAGGACGTAAAGTTACTACGATCTTAGTAAAGGTAGCTATACAGGGAGTAGAGACTTTCATCGTTAAATAAATATATTAATACGCTAAATATATCGGTATTCCGTTAACTAAGCACTGTACCTCGTGTTAAGGTAATATCGAAGGTATTAACAAACCCCTTTTTTAGCGGCGCATTATTTCTTTTTTATTTATTTTGTTATATCCTATATTTAAATGTAGCTTATTAAGTTTTTAATTTATTTTTTAAGCCGCTTACGGAACCTATAACCTTAATAATTATAAAGTCTTAAAAATATATTAATAAGGTTTAGCTTAAATACGGATCGAATAGGAAACTTATACTATAAATATTTTAACTTATAATTATAAAACCAGAGCCTAGATATGCTTTAATATATATTTTATACTAATAAACACTATAGACTAGCTATATATATAAAAAAATATTTTAGTATACCTACGTACGTAAGAACGTACGTAAGCAAAGCCGCTTATATAAAAATACGCTTAAGTATAGCCGCCTCTATAAAAATACGCTTAAATAGAGCCGCTTATATAAAAATACGCTTACGCAAAGCCGCCTATATAGAAATACGCTTAAGTAAAAACGTATATATAGAAATTTATATAAGAGAATCTGCGTACGTAGGAGTTTACTTAAGTAAGTTCGCTAAGGGAAAGTGCGAAAGGGGTCTAGGGTAATAGCGTGACCGGGATTATAAAAAGACCTATTTATTTCCTAATCGTTCTTAATAAGGCTTATTAATAACGCTTCTTAAAACTAATTTATTTACTTTATAAGAGCACTATAAGGCTAAGAGCACTATACTATATTTCGAAAACGTCCTCGTTTATCTATATAAAATATACTAAAATAATAAAATAACCTACGGCGAAACGAAATAAAAAACGATAAAAAAAATATTTTTATAAAAACAATATTAATAGTAATGATAAAGTCGTAACGTTTCGACGTACCGTTAGTCTAAGGCCCTTTTTTATCGCGATTTATAATCGGGTAGTTTACATAACCGTAAGAATATAAACTATAAATTTAATATATTTAAGTATTTAATATCTATAAAAGCTTTAAAAAAAAGCTTATAAGCTTAAAGAATTAAAAATATTATAAAGATTTATTTACGGTACGCAACGGTAAGTAAGCTAAAAATAAATTATAACTATTTTTAATATCCCTTATCTAAAATACGGCCCTAGGCACTGCTATAGGGTTATCCGGTATAAAACGGCTATTTTAAACTTAACGTTTAAAATATTAAATTAAAAGTAATAGTTTAAAAAGGGTAAATATAATAAAATTAGTTAGTTAAATAAAAAGCGATTTTATAATTAATCGCCGCCCCTATTCACGGCCGTTTATAAAAACTTTTAAAATAATCGTTTCTAAAGTTTATAAATATAACTACTAAGTTAAGCGATTTAAATTATAATAACGCTATTAAATCCCTAGAGAGATATTAATAATATTATATTTAGTAATAGGCTAATACTATTAGTACTCTTAATAATAGCGGTTAAACGGCCCTAGTTACTTATTTCTAAAGCTGGGGAGCTAGGAGACACTAACCCACGCTGGGCCGCTATTGCTTAGCTCTTAATAACAATAGCTAATATAGGCTACCTAGCCACTCTAAAGCCAAGATAGGCTATGTTAGACGTCGTATTTTAGCACGCCCGTCTGTGCACGCCCGTTCTAGCACGCTGGCTTCAGTACCTACTATACTTAAAGTTAATTTTAAGGCTAGTCGAAAGCACTTTAAAATACTTTATAGTAAAGTTATAAACTAAAATTACCCGTTTTTATTTACTAAAATTAAACTCAGTTAATAGAAAATAGTTATAAATAAATAATATTAAATAGCCTATACTTAGAGCTAGGCCCGGTATAAAATAATATATATTTTATTAAAATAGCCTCTTTTAGCTTTCCGAGCGCACGGGCTCTTTTTAATAGTGTGTATATTATTAGCTTTTATTAAAAAAAAATAAAGATCTAAATTAAATATTTTTAGAAATAGCTTATGCCGGAAATAAATAAATATTAAAGCGTTTTTGTTAAATCTTAAATTAAATATTTTAAAATAGATCTCTTAATTTATTATTTACCGCGCTATAACGATACTGTATTAGGCTTTTACTAAATATACTAATCGATAAGACTTTTATTAATATATTATAATCGGATTATTAATTAAATCTTACGCGGATTCAAAAACGATTTTAATTTATGTTTATATATTTAGTTCTTTTAAAGTACTCTTAGCCTATGTATTTAAATTATGCTTACTTGATAATCTTAATTTTTATTATATTATGTACCTAAAAGGGGCGACTAGGCTTAGGTTACGGCGTCGAAATTGATTATAAAAAAGCGAAAAGTGCTCTACGATTTCCTTAAATTAAAAAAGGATTTATCGAGGGCTTATAATAACTACGCTAGCTAAAAGACTTATCGTTATTAGCCTTTTAGACGCTAGCGGTAAAATTAAGTATATACGAGGTCCGAATTTACGCTATTAAACGGAGGAGTAAAGTATTATTATTTGCGTCGTAATTAATTTGAAAATACTATCTAGGCGTTAATAAAAGCACGGCGTATAATTATCAACTAATCGTAGGTCGACTCGCTTAACTCGCTTATTTAACCCTTTTTTAATCGCGAAAAAGTAGGTCGCGCTAAGGAAATAGTCGCGTATATAATATTTAGCCCTACTCCGGGGCCTATTAAACTATAATAAATATAACGAATTATAATATTAATAGCCTTAGGCTTTTAAAGCCCTAGATAGAGGCTGCCAGGCTTATTAGCTATCGATATAAAGCGGCCGCCGTTATTAAAATTTAAGTTTTTTAAATCGGCCTAGGCGAGATTTTAAGTATTTTTTAATAGGCGCTTCTTTTAAAATAAAAGAAAATTAATACCCTCTTATATTATATAAGATAAGAATATAAAATATAAATAAATTACTTATTTTACGAATTCTTAATAAATATCGAGGGATAATAATAAAGAAAAGCTAGGTGTTTAATTACTACCGTACGTAGTATATTAATTTACGTAACCTTTTAACTAATTAATTATAGTTTATAATAAGGTTAAATTTAGAATTTCGTATTTTATATTTTCCTTTACTTTTTAAACGATTTAGTAATATATTCCCTTATTTATATAGCTCTATATATTAAAATGCGCGTAAATAAATAGGTTTATTTATATAAAAATCTATTTTAACTACTTTTACCTCTTCCCTCCCCCTTATAAAATAAAAAAAAAACGCTTTCTCTTTATACCCGGCTTTCTACTTTTAAACTTTATATTTATTAAGCCTTTACCCCTCGCCCGCTTTTTTATATTATTATACTTTCTTATGTAATAATTATATAAATTATTCGATCGTTTTAACGAGTCCGTATATAAAGCGGTTATTAAGTCGGCCCCGGCAGCTCTAAACCGGCTTCCTTAGCCTTTTATCGCGGGCTTAAGTATATCGCTATCGGAGGAGGAAGCCTTATAAAAATAAGAATTATAATTATTATTAATAATTAAAGCTTCGCTTTTATTTATTACATTTAATTGATATAACGTAAGTTATATTCGCTAAGTTTAATACTATCGTTATCTATTATAATCGCCTACGCCTTTTATAATTTTATAACTTTCCGTAACATAGCTTACTAAGCAAAAGCTATTATTACTATAGGGCCTTAAACTTAGATTATATTATAATATTTTCTTGCACGATAGCTTTAAGAGGTAGAGGGTAAATATATTCTTATAAAGAGATAAGAATATATAATATTCATATAGAAGCAAGAATATATAAATAAAGGGGTAGTATTGCGTAAATAACTGAAGGCTTTATGAGTTAAAGAGAGTAATATAGTTGAATTACTATATGAGGAGTTGCTTGCTTAAAGAAAGGTCTAAGTAGGTAAAACTACGCCTTTATATAGACATAAAAACCT